>NC_057810.1:719038612-719299589 GCF_018294505.1 Triticum aestivum | reverse complement strand
CGCGCCGCCCCGACGCCGTCGCCGCCCCGCCTCTGCCTCGCCGTCGCCTCTGCCTCGCCGTCGCCTCTGCCTCGCCCCGCGCCGCTTTGGTCAGGGCCGGCAGCGCCCCCCTCTTCCCCCTTTTTTTTGCAAATATAGCTATGTTTTTTTCCTGATTATGTGTATATGTATGAGTATATGTATATGTGTATATCTATTTATATGTCTTTTTTTAGATTTTTTTGTTTTTTGCATTTTTATAAAAATGTATATATGTTCTCTGTGTATATATATGTTTCTCTTCATAGATTTTTATTTGAACATTATTTAAAAAAAACAAGTAATACTACTTCATGTATTTTTAAGAAGGAAGAAGAATAAAAAGAATGAGAGGAAAAAGGAAAAAAGAAGAGGAAGAAAGGAGAAGAAGATGGGAGAGGAAGAAGAGGAGAAATAAATATGAAGAAGAAAAAAGAAGAAAAAGAAGAGGAGAAGAAGAAAGGAATAGAGGAGAAGAAGAAAAAATAGAAAAAAAATTCTATTTTTTCTTCTTCTCCTCTATTCTTTTCTTCTTCTCCTATTTTTTTTCTTCTTTTTTTTCTTCTTCTTCTTCCTTCTTCCTTCTTCCTCTTTTCTTCCTTTTCCTTATTTTCCTTTCTCGAGGGATAAGAAGAAGAAGAAGAGGAGAAGAAGAAAGAAAGGAATAGAGGAGAAAGAAGAAACTTCAACACGAGGGGGGGGGTACCGATACCCCCTCCCTGATAACATTATTTTCCCATGTATATGTATGTCGCGTCGTTGTCTATATAACGAGGGTGTCGAAGGTCGGGAACTAGGGTAGAGGGTCGAGGGTCGTTAAGGGGTCAAGGGTCGAGGGTTTCAGGGTGGAGGGTTCAAGGGATCGAGGGTCGAGGGTTCCAGGGTCGTCTAGGGGTCGAGGGTTCCAGGGTCGTCGAGGGTTCGAGGGGTCGAGAGAGGTTTCGTAGTGTAAAAGTATTGAAGAAATCCATGGCTTCATCATTAGCCGGAAGTAACCAGGGCATGATGGTACGAAGTCCTCCAAAGTTATTCTGGAATGGAGTCCCGGATAGGATAATTTACCTTTTTGTACGAATTTCAGCAAAGGCCTTCCAAATAACGATATTCGGAAGGTTCTTGCTGAACTTTGTACCAAAAAGCGAATTATCCTATCTGGGACTCCGTTCCAAAATAACTTTGGAGAGCTTCGTACCATCATGCACCTGTTACTTTCGCCTAATGATGAAGACATGGTTTTGTTGAATCCTTTGACACTAGGCAACCTCCCGACCCCTCGGCGATCCTCGACCCCTTGACCCTCGACCGCTCGGCGATCCTCGACCCCTTGACCCTCGACCCCTCGGCGATCCTCGACCCCTTGATAAAAAAAAGAAGAGGAAGAAGAAAAAAAGAGGAGAAGAAAGAATAGAGGAGTTCTTCTCCTCTATTCTTTTTTCTCCTCTTTTTTTTTCTTCTTCTTCCTCTTTTTTTATCGGGAACGAGGGTCGCCGAGGGTCGCCGACCGGTAAAGGAAACCCTAATTAAATAGCAAGTATCGTTGGTGTGAGATACATGTGGCCACCCCCTCCTTGAAGCGTTCTCGAGGCCACCCCCTAACCCTTGAAGCATTGTCGAGGCCACCTGAAACACTAGAGAAGCAGCATCGAGGCCACTAATTAATATGATTCCTTATTGTGATTAGCTAGCTAGTTCTACGTTTGCCACTAATATATCCATATCTGTCATGTTTGAATAATAATTGCCATGTTGTAAATATTTGTAGAAACTATGGACACCCCGCCACGAGACGAAGCACAAGAGCATTGTTGAGGGACATAATCGCACAAGGAAGTGATGCCGTCTGCTCGTTGATGTTTCTCAACAACAACGATGGTCTGGAAGGAGAGGGTGAAGAAGCAGCTGGCTATGATTTACATGGCTCCGATGACCCGATGCCGGTGCAAGAAGGAGAGGGTGAAGAAGTAGACCGTGAGGACGGCTCCGGTGATCACCAAACCGAGTCCGGCCAGGTATATATATTAGTTAAGCCTGTGGTGACTAGCTAATTGATGCATTCATTGTTTTGGTATATACACATATTAATTAACTCTCATCTTTGTTCTTTTTTCTAGCCCTCCGGATCGAGCACAACTTCGGTAAAGAGACAAGGCCCGAAGAAAAAGTTGAGCTCGGATGAAAAGTTTGAGATCATACAAATCGCGCACGACGGCCAACTGATTGAACCCTACCGGACAAAGAAGGCATTTGTTGCGCAGTGCGGGGTTCTGGTTAGGGACAAGATCCCGATGAGCATCCACCAATGGTATAAGCCTAAGAACAAAGACCCTGAGGTGTCTTATGTCAATGATATGCAGAAAAATGATCTTTGGACTGAGCTGAAGTCAAATTTCACCCTACCGCCAGAGGATGATCCGGAGAAGCCAGTTATAGAGCCATTAATCAAGTCTTTTGCTCTGAAGAAGATGGCAGACCTATTCAGGAATTGGAAGAAAGACCTCAATAGGTATGTCGAAAAAAATGAGACACCAGAATTCAAGGGCAAATATGAGAAGATCAGAGATGACTGGCCCGCATTTGTGGCCCACAAGACATCGGAAAAGAGTAAAAAGATGTCAGCGACAAACAAGAGAAATGCTGCAAAGAAGAAGCTTCACCATCGCACGGGGTCAGGTGGCTACCTCGTAGCCCGGCCTAAGTGGGCCAAGGCTGAGAATGATCTGCTTGATAAAGGGATCGAACCAGAGACAATGAACTGGCCAGGCCTTTGCCAAACTTGGTTCTTTGGGGCCAGCGGATCCTTGGACCCTATAATAGGGAAGTGCATTTGAATGGACGAACAATTGGACATACCAGTCAAGAGGCTTCAGCAATATATCGAAGCAGCACAGCAAGGGACGTTCGTTCCAGACAGGGAGAAGGACGAGCTTATAATGGCCATCGGCAATCCTGAGCACCCTGGACGGACACGAGGCACGCCAGGCTCCGTTTCGTGGAAGGCTGGATTTCCGGACGCAGGGGGTTACAAAACCCAGGAGAGGAGGAAGAAACTGGAGCAGAGCCAACTGCAGGCGCTGCACAAAAGGGTAATGGGGCTAGAGGAACGAGAAGCAGATCGCAGCAAACGACCTGCTGAAGCTTCCCCCGAAGCTACCCCGCCATCTCAGCGGAGAAGCAGCGTGGCTTCCACCGAGCTGCTTCAGCCAGAGCATGCCTTGACGGCTCCTGCCAGCTATACCGTGGATGCTATCACGGATGCTGAAAATTGCCACCTTATGGCGCAATGGAGCAATTTGAAGGTCAAGGCGGCTGTTGGCTCTGTTTATCCTACTAAACCCGACTCAACTTTTCACTGCCGGCCGATTCCAGAAGGATATGCTAAGGTGATGGTCGATGAAATAATGGAGGGATTTGAGGACCTCTAGCTTGACCACCCCACCGGTGAAGGGGAGTATCGGCTGGGTTCTGCTCTGAAGACTCCATGCCTATGGCGGAAGGATCTCATCAACCTTCCGAACTGGACGCCTTCGCCTCCTCCTCCTCCTGCGGCGAGTCAGGGCACTCCGGCTCCTCCACCGCCTCCTCCTCCGGCGAGTGACGACCAGGGCACTCGGCCGGCTCCTTCTCCGGCGCGTGGCGGCACTCCGCCTCCTTCTCCGCCTGCGCCGGCGCGCCCGAGCAGCCAGCCTCCTCCTTCTCCGCCTCGTCAGCAAGGGCAGAAGAGACCCGCCGCTGCTCCGGCTGCTCCGGCGCGTCGTAGTCCTTCTCCGCCTCGTAAGCAAGGAAAGAAGACATCCGCTCCGTCTACTCTGCCGGTGTCTAGCAGTACAGCCAAAGGCGGGAGGAGATACAGATTCGGTCCTTCTCTGAAGACTCCAGAGAAGTTACCGTACGAGAGGAGCGAGGAGGAAAACGCGAAGATCGCGCAGAGCGAAGTGGATGACTGGTTTCAAGGGTTGAAAGCAAAGAGACATCCACCTCCGGAGGAGAAGGTAGATCCGGTGAAAGCGAAGCGCACTCTGGCTGCCCTGACAAAACCACCCAAGTCTCCGCCGAAAGGCAACTATGAGCGCATTATTGGAAAGGCATTTGCCGAAGCGGAGAGGTCGAGAAGTACTAAAAGTGATCAAAGGATGAAAGAACGACGAGCTGGGAAACAAATTGCCCAGCTCGGCGAACAAGTGAAGCAATCGTGCCCCCCGCTCAAGGTGCCTGCTAGCAACATCGTCGATCCGAGGATGGTGCCTGGTTATGGCAATCCTGCAGATTACCTGCCCGACGATGTACATTATGATTTCTTGGAGGTGCAGATACAAAGATACGAGTACGGGAAGCCTCTCGTCAAAGATGAAAGTTCTCTATCAACGATGATGCGAAGATTGCATGATTGGTACATGAAAACCTGCAAAGAGTCCGAGGGGAGGAGTACTTTGTATGTGAGAGTTAAAAAGGAGCATGACCTCCTTGGAATTGAACTGTTGCCTATTCCATTTGAGGAGTTCTATCAGTTTCTCAATCAATTGGCCATCGATAAAACAACGGTCACCTGCTACTGTCTGTAAGTAGTACTACTTCTATCATTAAGTCTCTCTATATAACTCAGCCCTTTCATTGCATGTATTTATAATTATCCTCACTATATTATGCAGATTGAAGATCGCCGAATTGAAGAAAAGACAAGTGGGAGATATTGGGTTCATTAACACGTATCTCATAGATGCAACTGAGGTTCAATATCGTGCCCAAGAAACCGAGGCCAACTTGCTACGATCGTTGGAAATAAATGAACACAACGATATAATACTATTTCCTTACAACTTCAAGTGAGTGTTACTGTCTTGTGGCATATTCGGTTTCCTTATTAGTCCAGGTTATAGTAATGTAATATTGATGAGTTATGCATGTGTGCGCAGCTACCACTATATTCTCCTAGAGATTAAGCTTGAGAAGGGAGTAGTAACTGTCTTAGACTCCAAGCGAAAAGATCCCAAGGAGTATGCGGACATGACTGAAATGCTCGAGAAGTAAGTTAAATCGATCATTATCCACCATATCAGCAACTTTGTTCATTTCTGATATCAAGTAATTGTTTTCTTTGTATGGCAGGGCTTGGAGAAAATTCACCAAAAAAGCTCCGGGACTACCGAAGAAGCTGCAATTTAGGCACCCGAAAGTAAGTACTATATAGTAGCATATTCCACGCATCTCCTAGTGATTCAAGCGCTAGTTTCATCAATACCATTTAGCATGCTTGCTAATTATCAGTTTGATTGACCTCTATTTCTTGTAAAGTGGTTGTGGCAGGAACAAGGGAATGATTTCTGTGGATACTACATTTGAGAGTCCATCCGCCACACGACCTGTGAGCGGGGCTACTCCGACAAACAATATGAAGTGCGTAAATAACAATATTCACAATTTTATTTTATTACCATCATTTGTGTTGAGTTTCATTCATTCATATATATATATATGTATTGACCCCCTTCTTAAAATTAGATGTTTCGGATGCGGGATGAACTCCTAGCACCAGATCGCATGCGAGCAATTCAAGAGGAATTGGCGGCATTCTTTCTTGACCACGTGATCGCTGAAGACGGAGAATACTATGTGGACCACGTGTCCGTATGTTAGGAGATTATATATTTGTAAAAGATAATTATTGTATATATGTAGCCGGTAGTGTCGGATAGATATACGAGAACTTGTTGTTCGACCAATCTCTCGGAGAAGGAGAGGTGGTCGATATCACTTCTCTCTGTATGCATATATGTTCATGACGATCTTCTGTTTGCTTACTAGCTAGCTAGCGTGTCTAGCTAGTCCTCTCTATACGTATGTATGGTACGTAGCGTCGACCAAGCACAAACAAAAGAGAGGACACTTCTCTCTATTAATTAGCTAGCTATAGCACAATATATGAAACACCTAAATTAACCCCCCAAAACCCCCCCAAACCCCCCCCCCCTTTTCCAAAAAAAACCCCAGCCACAGAAATGCTGACGCGTGGATGCCTATTGGTCCCGGTTGGTGCCACCAACCGGGACCAAAGGCCCTTCTGCCTGGGCTCAGCGGACAGGCCACGTGGAGGCCCATCTGTCCCGGTTCTGGATTGAACCGGGACTAAAGGGTCAGGGCATTAGTACCGACCCTTTTTCTACTAGTGAAGATAGCCAACGTCACATGGCTCGAGGGCGCCTTCGTGGAAACCATCAAAGGGTGGCAATCGGGGTGGTTCTATATCACCGAGCCACGTGACCCTGAATGGGCAGCGCCCCCCGAATTCCGATCTGCATCCCCACACGGCTCACACCTTGGAAAGAGACGGGCCTGTTGTGGGGTAGTCCGGAAGAGGTGACCGGACTCCAAACCTGCGTCCGAGACCTGGTGACCAAGAAGGTTAAGCTTGTCAACGTAGTCCAGGTCATCCTCCCGTGTCAACGATGGGACTTCAACTTGTGGGAGTTCGACCCGGCCCAGCACCAGACTCTGTCCCGGCTCTTCGAAACAAAGCACAAGGACGCCTGGAAGGTGCTTTTCAAGAGCTACGAGGTCTCCCCTCCCGTCACCGAGGATCGCGGATTCTGCGCCGAGCGCCAAGCCTCCGAAGTAAGCTTGCTTTTAGTCCTTTACGAGGCACTCGAATCTCATAGTTTGACTCTATGTAGGATCTAAACTCCTGTTCCTTTGACAGGACTGGAAGAGGACATCTGGACAGTTTGACTGTCCGGCCCCTTTGCCCGAAGTCCAGCAGACGCACGCATGGCGAAGCTGCTGGTTCCGGCACCTCACGTGGTGCCGAAGAAGAAGGCCAAGAAGAAGGCCACGGGGACTCGAAAGAGTTCCCGGCGCCTGGTGGTGTCGGATTCATCGCCCGACAACCCCGAAGCACCCTCCGCCTCTGAGGACGAGGAGGAAGAAGAAGAAGAAGAAGCCTCTCCCCCTCCTGTTAGGGGAGGAAAGAAGAGGAAGGCCGCCCCAACCGGGGAGGCCGGAGGGTCCAAGAAGGGGAGGACCCTTCTGCCGGACTATGCCTCTGATGCCGAAGACGGTGGGGAGGAATGGCCATCCAGGGTCAAGCCCCTAGCAAAATTGTAAGTATCCAGATACCAGAATAACTTATGGCGCTCCTCTGATGTATGGTACCTTCTGACGCCGAATTCAATTATGCAGTCCGCCTCGGGCTCAGCTCGGCGATTCGTCGAGCGGCTCCCAGGACTCATCAGATGTGAATAGCGCTTCACTTCCGACGTCCTCCTCCCCCCTCCCTACAGATGATGCTGAGGTGGAGTCCCAAAAGGGGCTAAACCAGGAGGAGGTGGCCCTGGAGGCGCCACAAGGCGACCTCCCGGACTCCAGGCCCAAAGGGGGTAAAACCCCAGAGGAATCTAAGTCCGGCCCTGGGCCGGACACCGCTCCGGAACCAACAACGGTTCCAGAGTCCGGCAGGCAGCGCCTTCGTAAGAAAGGTGCGCCTACGACGCCGGCGGCCTCCGTCCAACCGGAGACGCCAGACAATTTGCTGGAGGTTCTTAACAGCGCCTCCATCGACGAGGAGCACCGCACTGTTATGAGTGCAGTGATTCAGAAGGTTCAGTCCGCCAAGAGCGGACTGACAGAAGCCTGTACCAGCCTGCTAATAGGCTTCGAGGTATGTAAAACATATAAAAATGTTACCGCATAGACAGTAGCCCCTGATGCTCAGTTCGGCGTTCGAAAAGAAAAGCCGAGCTGAGGATCTAAAAAGATGTACGCATGAGTCTAACATAAATGTGTCAATATGAGAATGCGGGCTGCGCTGCTGACCTGTGCCACACTGACTGCGGAGGTCGATACATTGAAGAAGAGCCTCGAGCGGTCCGAGAACGAGCTCGGCCGTGCCAAGAAGCAGCTCGAGGACAAGGAGGGTACGTAATACCGTATGTAAATGTATATAGAAATACCTGGTTGCAAATAATGACAGGACCAACGTGAATGTTGCAGGGACCACGACTGAGGTGGCGACCCTGAAGGAAGCGGTGTCCAAGGCCGAAAACAGTGCGGCCTTGGAGCGCACCGAGCGAGAGAAACAGGAGGCACGGGTGGCGGAGGTACGGCTAGAGCTCCAGGCTCTCGTGGAGAAACACGAGAGTTTGGAGCGTGACTCGAAGACTCAAGAGTCCGAGCTCGCCTTGGCTCTTGAGAGTGCCAAAACCGCTAAGGCCGAAGCCCAGAAGGCCCTCCAAGAGATCAAGGCGATAAGGAAGATAGAGGTGGGTAAGACATTCTTTATGCAAAGCAAGCATATAAGAGTGAATTATCTGTTACTTACCCGAATCCGGAGCTCTCCAGGAGCGTTCGCCGATCTGCCCAGTAGTGTGTCTGATGCTGCCGCGTTCTACCGCGCCGAGGAGGGGAGCTCGACGGAAAAGGTGTTCTGTTCTCTATATGCTGAGGCCGGACATCCGGTGCCCCCGAGCGACCAGCTGAAGCAGCTGGTCGAGCTCCACAAGGTGGCCGAACAGGCCATGAAGGGCCTCATAGTTCGGCTATGGCCTGGAGAAGCCATGCCTGGGAGCTACTTCGGTCTGGTGCGGCGCCTGGTGGACGCTTGTCCTTGGATTGAAGTCATCAAGCGCTCCGTCTGTATTGTAGGTGCCCGTCGGGCCCTTGCCCGTGCTAAACTGCACTGGGGGAAGATGGACGCTGAGAAGCTTGTGACGGATCCGCAACCGCCGGGCAAGGAGTATCGCAAGCCCGAGATGTATTATGAGGGCGTCCTGAAGGGGGCCCGCATTATAGCGGGTGAATGCTCCAAAGATGTAAATTTTGAGTAGACTCGCATCTGTTATCCTGTACGCTGAAAACTTTGTTCATATGCGCTAAGCAATGCTTGTTAATTTAAAATATTACCTTTTGTGCGGATGTTTATCAAATCTGAGAGATGCAAGTCGTCAGCTTCTGCCCCCATGCCACGAGTGCTGCGGTGTTTGGGGTAAACCTGAGCGCTCTTGTTCCCATTCTTGGGTCCATCTAGGGAGGCGCTCAGCACAATGAACAAGGCCATCGGGCTTATAGTGCTTTATCACTCTCACTTAGCCATAGAATTCTATAATTTTAAATTCCGGCGAAGCCCCTAGTATTCGGAAGACCGAGTTCGGGGCGCTATCCACGCCTAGGCCAGATAAATCCGGCTCCTCGCTCGAAGCGGCATAAGTCTTTAGGGACTCGAAAAACCTCACGAACAGCGACCGGTCTCTCGCATTATCATGACGATCAGTTTTAGCTTTCTCTACTGAGGTGTTAACCCAGCTCAACTGAGGCACAATCGCAGTAGTTCTCCCAGCACTACCTTAGCCAACATTGCGGAACGTAAGGTACCAAAACATGGGAGCCGGGCAAACCCAACTATTGACCCGAGACATGATTCGGAGCCGATGCATATAGTGCTATAAGTTCGGGGTGCCGCACTCATGAGAGTGTTCGGTCTTCTCACACCGTGTTATGGGGTGCTGAAGCCCCTGGTGTATTGGCCGTACCAAAGTGTACGGTTGCAAAATGTCATGACTGAACATATTTGTATAAAAATAGATGAATACAACAATAGATACGAGCTATATATTGTTTATTAAAGGGGGCTGCTATGAAAGCAGAACAATACCAATAGTGCGGTAAGCAAGAGATGGGATTATTTGACATATCCCCCTCCAGGGGAAAGCTATGAGACTTTTAAGTAAAATGGGTATTTAGCTCGTTATAGAGACCACCTGGGCATTTGACATGGCTTGTACTCTCCCTGGCTATTGCATCGTGTGTTCGGCGAGTGTATTGCCAGACAGGCCTTCCGGATAGTTGGGTCCTGAAAGTATATATAAAAAAGAAACGGCAGAATAGGGAGCCCCTAGTGCAGTTAAGCCGCATTCTGGGTGTGCCGTAGTTGTGCCCCTCCCCTTATGCCCATGGTATTTCCAAAGCGTAATTATGTACGCGTGGTACCGCTATCGCCATCTGGCGAGGGCTGGGGTTGGGGCCGCACTGCTATGCTTGCTTGGAGCGTGCCAACCGGTTTTGTTGTAGGTTACTTCGGGTGCGCTTGACGTTGTCCGGACGCTTAACACCCAGATTGGGGAATTGCCTTGACAGGCTACTTTGTACTTCCGCCGCCAGGGCCACCGCGTGCTCCTCCATTTGGAGGGAGCGTTCGGTGTTTCCATTTACCGTAATGACTAAGCGAGGGCCTGGCATCTTGAGCTTGAGATATGCGTAGTGCGGCACCGCATTGAATTTTGCGAATGCGGTTCGTCCGAGCAGGGCATGATAGCCACTGCGGAATGGGACTATGTCGAAGATTAACTCTTCGCTTCGGAAATTATCCGGGGATCCGAAGACCACTTCGAGTGTAACCGAGCCTGTACAGCTGCCTTCTACACCTGGTATGACTCCTTTAAAGGTTGTCTTTGTGGGTTTAATCCTTGAGGGATCTATACCCATTTTCCGCACTATATCCTGATAAAGCAGGTTCAGGCTGCTGCCGCCGTCCATGAGGACTCTAGTGAGGTGAAATCCGTCAATGATTGGGTCTAGGACCAATGCGGCGAATCCACCGTGACGGATGCTAGTGGGGTGGTCCCTTCGATCAAAAGTGATCGGGCAGGAGGACCATGGGTTGAACTTTGGCGCGACCAGCTCCAACGCATAGACGTCCTTGAGAGCATGCTTCCGCTCCCTTTTGGGGATATGGGTTGCGTATATCATGTTCACCGTCCGCACTTGCGGGGGGAAGCCCTTCTGTCCTCTGTTGTTCGGCGGCCGGGGCCCCTCCTCATCCTCGCTATGCAGCCCCTTGTCTCTGGTTTCGGCACTTAACTTGCCTGCCTGCTTGAACACCCAACAATCCCTGTTGGTGTGGTTGGCTGGTTGTTCGGGGGTGCCGTGTATCTGGCATGAGCGATCGAGTATCCGGTCTAAACTGGATGGGCCCGGAGGGTTTCTTTTGAATGGCTTCTTCCATTGACCGGGTTTAGAGCCTCTGAATCCGGCATTAACTGCCGTATCCTCAGTGTTGTCGTTGTTAATGTGGCGCTTGTGCTTGTTGCGACGTGACCTACCGTTGTTGTCCTTGGTGTCCGAATTGCCAGGGCTCTTTGTTATGTTATTGCTACGAGCTAGCCAGCTGTATTCTCCCGCGCAAAAGCAGATCATGAGTGTCGTGAGGGATGCCAAAGATTTCGGCTTTTCTTGTCCTATGTGCCGGCAAGCCATTCGTCTCGGATGTTGTGCCTGAGGGCTGCAAGGGCCTCGGCGTCCGGACAGTCGACTATTTGATTTTTCTTGGTTAGGAACCGCGTCCAGAATTGTCTGGCCGATTCCTCTGGCTGCTGGATTATGTGGCTTAGGTCATCGGCGTCTGGTGGTCGCACATAAGTGCCCTGGAAGTTGTCATGGAACGCGGATTCCAGGTCCTCCCAGCAACTAATTGACTCTGCTGGCAGGCTGTTAAGCCAATGCCGCGCTGGTCCTTTAAGCTTGAGCGGGAGGTATTTGATGGCGTGTAGATCATCACCACGGGCCATGTGGATATGCAGGAGATAATCCTCGATCCATACCGCGGGATCTGTTGTGCCATCGTATGATTTGATGTTTACGGGTTTAAAACCCTCGGGGATTTGATGATCCATTACTTCGTCTGTGAAGCATAGTGGGTGTGCGGCGCCCCTGTACTGGGCTATATCGCGACGCAGCTCGGATGAGCTTTGTCTTTTGTGTTCGGCATGACCGTATTTATCATATCCGGCATGACGGTTATCGTCACGTGACGTGGGGCGCCCACGCGATCCGTAGATCGATCTTCTTTGCCTTGCCTTATTCTCCAATATATCTCGCAGGTCTATTGCGTCTCCTCGCGCTCTGGTATTTTTTGAGCGGTGCCAGGGTGCGGCTTGGGTCGAGGGCCGGAAGGCCTCTCTGTCATGGCCACGGGGTGGCCGATCGGGGGCATCGTACGCTGGTGATGTAGGTTTAGTTGCTTCCTCCTCAAGTTGGGGTAGCAGCCTGCGCTTTGGGTAGCTCTTGGAGGGGCGTTCGAGTTTATACTCTTCGGTCGCCAGGACTTCAGTCCATCTGTCGGCTAGCAAGTCTTGGTCAGCTCTAAGATGCTGCTGTTTTTTCTTGAGGCTGCTTGCCGTGGCCATAAGCCTGCGTTTGAAACGCTCTTGTTCGATGGGATCCTCTAGCACGACGAATTCATCGTCGTCGAGGCTTGCCTCGTCTTCGGAGGGAGGCATATAATTGTCGTCCTCGACCTCCCTGTCCGCAGCTCTCTCATGAGGGCTGGCTCCTTCGTTCTCCTGCGCTGAATCCTGCTGGAGGGGGTTGTCTTCGGCACTGTCCGGGGTGTTGTTGTCTCCGGTGCCGGACTCGCCATTTTTGCTTTGGCGGGATTTAGAGCGGCGCCGCTGACGTCGACGCTTGGGTTGTTTCTTGGAGGGGTCGTCCTCCGTTTTTTCATCGCCATCCCCTGCTTTGGGGTGTCCATCATGTATATGTCATATGACGAGGTGGCTTTCCATTGCCCTATAGGTGCTGGTTCTTGCTCGTCTCCTTCATCGGCGTCCATATTGTCGATGTCTTCGGAGTTGAAGTCGAGCATGTCGGTTAAATCGTCGACAGTGGCTACGAAGTGGGTGGTGGGTGGGTTTTGAATTTCTTCGTCGTCCGCATCCCAACCATGCTGACCATAGTCCGGCCAGGGCTCTCCTGACAAAGAGAGAGACTTTAGTGAATTCAGGATATCGCCAAAGGGCGAGTGTTGAAAGACGTCCGCGGCGGTGAACTCCATGATCAGGGCCCAATCGGGCTCGATTGGAAGGGGTGCGGGAGATTTGGAGTTCGGAACAGGGTCCGGCACCCTGGAGTCATAGGCCTCGCAAAGGACTAGGCTGGTGTTTGGCTCTATCACTGTAGAGATTGCGGTTCCTGGGGCGGTGTCCAACCGTCCGTCCCCAACTGGCACAGTCGGCTCCGAGCTAATGGTCGGAGCGGGCACCTGAGCGACGCTCTGGGCGTTGTCCGGCGGCAGAGCTAAATCATGCCCATCGTGACAGTGCGGCGCGCTCGGCCGTGGCTTGAATTCATCGAAGATCAAGTCCCCGCGGATGTCGGCCGTGTAGTTCAAACTTCCAAACCTGACCTGATGGCCAGGGGCGTAGCTTTCGATCTGCTCCAGATGGCCAAGCGAATTGGCCTGCAGTGCGAAGCCGCCGAATATGAAGATCTGTCTGGGGAGAAAAGTCTCGCCCTGGACCACGTCGTGGTTGATGATCGAAGAAACCATCGGGCCTAAAGGTGACGACACAGAGGAACTCTGAATGAAAGCACCAATGTCGGTGTCAAAACCGGCGGATCTCGGGTAGGGGGTCCCGAACTGTGCGTCTAGGCGGATGGTAACAGGAGACAAGGGACACGATGTTTTTACCCAGGTTCGGGCCCTCTTGATGGAGGTAAAACCCTACTCCTGCTTGATTAATATTGATGGTATGGGTAGTACAAGAGTTGATCTACCACGAGATCAGAGAGGCTAAACCCTAGAAGCTAGCCTATGGTATGATTGTTGTTCGTCCTATGGACTAGAACTCTCCGGTTTATATAGACACCGGAGAGGGATAGGGTTACATAGAGTCGGTTACAATGGGAGGAGATCTTCATATCAAATCGCCAAGCTTGCCTTCCACGCCAAGGTAAGTCCTATCCGGACATGGGACGAAGTCTTCAATCTTGTATCTTCATAGTCCGGGAGTCCGGCCAAAGGTCATAGTCCGGCCATCCGGACACCCCCTAATCCAGGACTCCCTCACCCCCCGTTTCCTTTTCTCCACCAGAGGGAATAGGAAGGAGAGGGAGAGGGAAAGGGAAGGAGGCGCCGCTCCCTCCTCCTTATCCTAGTCGAACTCCCTAGGATAGGAGCGCGAGGCCACCCCCTGCAGGCTTCCCTCTCTCTCCCTTAGGCCCATGTTGGCCCAAAACTTCCCCGGGGGATTCCGGTAACCCCTCGGTACTCCAGAGAAATATCTGAATCACTCGAACCCATTCTAATGTCCTAATATAACCTTCCAATATATGAATCTTTACCTCTCGATCATTTCGAGACTCCTGGTCATGTCCGTGATCTCATCCGGTACTCCGAACAAACTTCGGTCACCAAAACACATATATCATAATACATAATCGTCATCGAACGTTAAGCATGCGGACCCTACGGGTTCAAGAACTATGTAGGCATGATCGAGACACATCTCCGATCAATAACCAATAGATGAACCTGGATGCTCATATTGGCTCCTACATATTCTACGAAGATCTTTATCGGTCAAACCGCACAACAACATACGTTATTCCCTTTGTCATCGGTATGTTACTTGCCCGAGATTCGATCGTCGGTATCATCATACCTAGTTCAATCTCGTTACTGGCAAGTCTCTTTACTCGTTCCGTAATGCTTCATCCCACAACTAACTAATTAGTCACATTGCTTGCAAGGCTTATAGTGATGAGCATTACCGAGAGGGCCCAGAGATACCTCTTCGATACACGGAGTGACAAATACTAATCTCGATCTATGCCAACCCAACAAACACCTTTGGAGACACCTGTAGAGCATCTTTAAAATCACCCTATAACGTTCTGACATTTGATAGCACACAAGGTTTTCCTCCGGTATTCGAGAGTTGCATAATCTCATAGTCAGAGGAACATGTATGAGTCATGAAGAAAGCAATATCAATAAAAACTTAACGATCATAATGCTAAGCTAAATGATGGGTCTTGTCCATCACATCATTCTCTAATGATGTGATCCCGTTCATCAAATGTCAACACATGTCTATGGTCAGGAAACATAACCATCTTTGATTAACGAGCTAGAGAAGTAGAGGCATACTAGGGACACTTTGTTTTTCTATGTATTCACACATGTACTGAGTTTCCGGTTAATACAATTCTAGCATGAATAATAAACATTTATCATGATATAAGGAAATATAAATAACAACTTTATTATTGCCTCTAGGGCATATTTTCTTCAATTCGGATCGGTGTAAAAGCTTGCATCGACGTAACTCTTTACGACGAACTCTTTATCACTTCCATAACCGAGAAATATTTCCGTAGTCCTCTTAGGTAACTTAGGATAACTTTGACCATTGTCCAGTGATCCACTCCTGGATCACCATTGTACCCCCTTGCCAAACTCATCATAAGGTACATAATAGGTCTGGTACACAACATAGCATACTTTATAGAACCTATGGTTGAGGCATATGGAATAACTTTCTTTCTCTTTCTATTTTCTATCGTGGTCGGGTTTTGAGTCTTACTCAACTTTACACCTTGCAACACAGGCAAGAACTCCTTCTTTGACTGTTCCATTTTGAACTACTTTTCTCAAGGTATGTACTCATTGAAAAATATTATCAAGCGTCTTGATCTATCTCTATAGATCTTGATGCCCAATATGTAAGTAGATTCATCGAGGTCTTTCTTTTAAAAAACTCCTTTCAAACTCTCCTATACTTATCAGAAAGGTTGTAGTGCTCCCACTCACTTTCTTGTAAATACAGGCACTACAAAAAAATACACTTCCGTGATGATACGTGTTTGTCACAATAGGTCACGTTTTCTATCATGCATGTACATCCATGACAATTTTATGACAGAATCAAGATAGTCATACCTGTGTTGTCGTAGAAGTGGTCCATGACATTACCAAAATTATCATCACGGAAGTGTCCACTTCCATGACGATAAATCACGCATCATAGAAGTGCTTTCGTCAAGGGTGACCGACACGTGGCATCCACTGTAATGGAATGCCGTTAAGCTATCGATTCCGGTTTTGGATCCGGTAACCCATTAAAAACCCTAACCAATGGGTATTTTCCACATGTAAAATCATCATTGGCTGGAGGAAACAAGTGTCGGCTCACCGTTGGGACAAATCTCATCCACTCATTGGACCGAAGGAGCCTATGATACGTCGTCACGTGGCACGACCCAACAGAGGCCCATTCCTGTGAAAAGGCCGGCCCGTTTGACTTGGTCAAAAGGTGGTGGGACGGCCCATGTAAAGCCTGTTAACGGCCTATTCGCATATAGCCCATTTACAACCCGCTAACCAAGGGCCCGTTACGACCTATCCGAATTAGGCCCAGTAGCATATCCTGGGCCGTCCAATATGATTCCAACCCATTTTAACTTCCTGCCCATGTATGGCCCATGACGTCTTTTGGCCTATATGTGGCCCTTTGTAACTCTTGGCCCATTAACGGCCCGTGGTGAAACTGTCCTGTAATGAACAGTGTATCACTTTATACCCATTAACGGCCCATTAATCCATTAGGCCGTTTGTAATCCATGTTATCTTTCGGGCTTCTCATGGCTCATTTATTCTTAGGCTCATTTCCAGCATTCGGTTACTTACGACCCATTACTGTCATTTTCTGCTTGCCGACCAAATTCAGCCCGTGGTTGCAGTCGGCCCATTTGTGGCCCGTTAATACATTGGGCCGTTTTCATTTTCTGCTTGTTGTCTTGTTTATGACCATAATGCGGTCTGTTGTTGGCCCATGTTTGGCCAATCAATCATACGGCCCGTATAAGGCCCATTGATGATACGACCCGTAGAAGGCCCATTGTTTCTACGGACCGTAGAAGGCCTAGTGTCATTATAGTAAATATGTAGCCCATGGTTATTGTGGCCTAGTTTTAAAAAATAGGTTATTGCAGCCACTAGACAACCGCGGAAAAAGAACTGCACTGACTACAAGCAAACAAATAAACAAGACAACAAGGAAATAAATAAGCAAGCAACTTATGCTAGGCTATCACGGATATTACACATATTACATCCACTGGGCATGAAAGTTCGCCCCCAGTGTAAATAAATGCGCTGACAAAAGAATAGACAAAACTGAGAGCACTTCAGAAGGCACTAGGCCTGGCCAGGTCAAGGCCCCCAAACAGCCGAAGAAGCTGATTAGACCTCAGTTGTGTCAACGATAGATGCTTCACCCCTAGCTGTATGGCATGATAGTGCGCAAGGCAGTCCTCTGACATCTTCATTACATCTTTGACTTCAAGTTAGAGCTGAGCTAAAGCAAGCCTTTCCGCTTTAATTTGAGACTGAATAAGTTGAATTGATTGAGGCAGCGACTACACAGAGGTTGTCTCACACCTGCTGGTGAGTAGCTTCAACTCACTGTCTTCATCAAGACAGGACCTTGGGGTCATCTCGCTGTCCTCAAGATGGTTTGGCTCACTATCTTCCCTAAAGTTCTGCTTGGCATAAGAGATACGACTCTGAAAGAGAAACAAGGAGACACGTAACAGGTTTCACAATTATATTAGCAAATAAATGGATATGTTCTGCATAAGGAACATGTTTTTACAACTACAATTTGAAACTGGTAGTTGTTGCAAACATCCAATCAGATGTAAACAGCAAAGTAAACTGCAGTAGTGGAAATGATGCCTATCCAAATCTATACTAGAACAAAGTTTGAAGGCTTGGGGAGGATGAAATTACATTACATGTTAACACGGGTTGGACAAAGCCCTTCTACATGTTGATGGAAGGATAATTCACTAAATTCCCCAAAGAAAATTCTTTATAAGCATTGCCATTATTCTACATTTTGCAAAGAGTAAATATAGATTAAATAATATTGGAAGAAACAGAGGATAATGAACCTCAGGTGCAGACTGATGATACATAACCAAATAGCAATCAATTAAGTACAGCGTTACAAGGCAATACGGAGAGAGGTACTGACAAGAGCAATGCAGAGCCCAATATTGTTGTGAGATCGTATGATCCTTTGAGCAAGGAGATTCATCTAAAATTAGTTTTCATACAAGAGAGAAGGTAAGGCACATGCAGAAATCTAGGAGTTCAAATTTTGAATTGATATCATAGGAAGTACCCGACGCTGGGCTCTCAGCAGTTCTAATAGGGGTTTGGCCACTGGAGTAGGGGTAAAGTGTGGTACAGTTGGGCCTGTGTTTTCTATGGCTACTGATCCATCTGATTTAATAGGTATCACTACCTTTTCCAAATACCTAGTTTGTACTCCTTGAGGATCTGCACTCACCCTCTTCCTTTTGGACATCTATTACGAAAGAACAACATTTGACTAGAAAAACATAGTATGATGACACATGGAATAGGTACAGAAAATGGATAGGTATGGCATATACTCATATATGATGCTTAAACTAAGCAGATGGTGTAACAAAGTAGAAGTAATGCTAGAGGTCAGATGCGAAATATGTGTGACCAATACAACCTTCCCAAGTTAGAGCAAGCACCTTGATGGGTGAATAAGATAGGCCATCCTCCACCATGCCAAGTTTGTTAGCCAGTGGATTGTTCCGCAATATTCCTCTCGTGTGCCCATTCTCATATTCATTTTGATAATGTTCAATATCTGACATGCATGAAAACATAAAAACAAGTGATATTATCTTTGTAATGCAGAAGTGATTCTAATCTAATACTGCCTCCCTGTAAACCCCTTTGTGCTATCTCTGCAATTCTTTTAAGAGATGCCATGCATGCTGTAATTTGGTGTGTGCATTAATAATGTGGCCTACTACTCAAAATATGAGAGCTCTAGAAGTGATGACACTTCGCAGATGACAACTTCAACATATAGTAAAGAAGAACAAATCGACCTGGCCTGACAGATTCAAAATATACTAAGGGAGAACAACTCGACCTGACTAGTCGACCGCAAGAGAAGAGGATCATCTTAAACAAGAGCAGAAGAGCAAGCATATTGAAGATATTACAAGTCTTTCAATACAATGTTGGTTGGCCACCCATGATGAACCAGAGCGCACAGAGAAATACTATTCCTTCCGGTCTCTCCATATGTGGCTCACATGCATTTCGAAACTAAAGTAGGAACATTTAGCTGACCAATTAAACATCTCTCAGTTTTACTAATATCAACATAATATCATATATGAATTTGGACAACTAAGCTTGTTTAGCTCGATGGGTGGAGCAGTGCTATTACGACACGAACCACGTAGGCTGATCATGGTCATCATAAGATGGGGAAACCGTAAGCATGATGAGTATAGTGTTGACCGTGGCAGTGGGATGGCAGATCTGAAGCTGCAAACCGCGCAAAGGGTAGTTGGCAACTGATGTTTGCTTTGAAATAACAACTAAGATTTGGTATGGACAAGAAAGTACAGTCAACAAGTGACAAAGAAATGCAATTCTGCCGTCTTTCTATATGTCGCGACATGCATTTGGAAACTCAAGTGGGACCTTTAGCTAACCAATTAAATGTGTTTGTTAACTAATATCAGTATCATATCACAATCATATTTGAACAACTAAGCTTTGGAATTTTGAGTGTTGTGTTGTTTAGCTTGAAGGGTGGAGTAATGCTAGTACGATAGAAAGCACCTAGGTAGATCATAGTAGAGTAGATAAAAGGGGAAAAACCTAAGCATCAAGAGTAAAATCAGGAAAGTGGAACTAGCTGGACCAGTGGGTGGCGCACATGCTTTTCGAAACAAATATAGGAACATTAGGTGACCTATTAAACGTTCTCTATTTTAGTGATATAAGCATCATATCAGATTTGTATTTCAACACGTAAGCTTTGGGTTGAGGTCTTGAGGAGAAGTGCTAGCACGACACGAAGCACCCACGATGATGGTAGTGAATATAAAGGAGGGAAACCATAAGCTTTACGAGTATAGTGCCCATGCCATGGTGGATCTGAAGGTGCAAACCAGACAAAGCTACTTCGCAACCAATGTTTGCTTTCAACTAGCCACTACGATTTGGTACAGACAAGAAAAGTACTGTAAACAAATTATGATCTATTTTCCGGGTGAGATCAATAACTTAAGCATATATGGAAGAGTACCACCTCTCTTGCGACGCCGTGTAGTCCTACATTGAGGGTGCTGCGGGTGCGATGGCTGTCGCGGCAGGGAAGAAGACTTTAGACGGCAGACGGCTGGGTCAGGGGATATAATCCTGTTGTCGTGGACGAGGCGGTCATAGGAGCGGCAACGCAAGGTGGACAACAGCGCCGATGAAGCGAGAGGAGGCGATGAAAGGATCCTGGTCCAGCGTCGTGGATGAGAGACGTCCATTTCTTGCAGTGGACGACGGGGTAGGGGTAGCGGCTCCGGCAAGGTGGAGGATGGGGTGGCAGATGGAGGAGGCTGGCCGTAGTGGGGAGGTTGTCGTGGCGCCGATGGTGTATGAATGGGGAAATGGAGGGGAGGGGGATCTAAAACTTTGGGGGGCGCTTCTCTGAAATGTGGGAAAGTTACGAACTTATCACCCGTTTAAAATTTCAGACATCACGTCGGTTGGGGATAGGACGGTAATCTCGCATCTCCCAAATATTGCCGGTAACTATTTCGGGTGAGGAGAGGGTGTTCTGCCGCCCACGGTGTATGAATGGGGCTGATAGGTAGGGCGGTTGTGTCACGTCTGAGGGAAGTTACATATCTGCACCTATTTAAAATATTAGCCCACATAGATTTCGGATGAGGAGAGTTTGTTTTGCCGCCCACCGTGTATGAATGGGGAAATGGAGGGAGAGACACATGTCTTTCGGACGAGCTTGAATCAAATGTGTTTTGCCGCCCACGTTTGGAGCCCACCATGTCTGAATGGGCTCAGAGGCCATCGTGTCACATCTGATTGAAGTTACTAGTCTACCCCTATCGACATCAGTGTAAATCCGGTCGATATGGATGTCAAGTGTCAAGGGTAGACAGTAAGTTCCATCTCACAAACACTTGCTTCATGCAGCCCACAAATTATAGTGGGTGTTTAGCTGCTTCGTTCAAAACTTGGGAGAATTAGCATTCACGTTTTCCCTGGGCCCTGGCAAACTAAATTCAAATCCAATATGTATTCGATTACGAATATCCACAGATAATTCTACGTTTTGTTATTTATTCCTTCAAAACCACAACAAAGATTTATTCCACCTTTATATATGATTATGATTTAGAAATGTTGTGATCTTCGAATTTAGTAGGTTGTATACACTTTGAGTCAAACAGTTATTTCATCCAATACAATATGCTCACACCAAAATAGTTCACCTTATGTCAATCATACAAGTATTGAGGATTACCTCGCCTAAAAAATTCGGATCATTGCAACACATGGACACCATAGGGGGTCTTACAACATAATCCATTCAGAGACATGACACAACATGCAAGTACAATAATCTAATGACAATTTCAACTTGTATCTAAAGAAGAACCGGGATTACCCTGGTCTTCAGATAGCAGAAACAAAAGGACCTCCTCTGTCTTCAAATGCGACATTCTTACTTCCTCCAATTCTTGGGTTGCTTGCATAATGCGTGCCGCTAATTGCATAATTTCCAGCCTCAAGATAAAGATTACCTCATTCATGGTAGCCACACCATCTCTTTTTGCCTCTAGTAGAGCCTCAAGAACTATAATATATGTGCTCAGACTGCTCTCGGATGGTGTTGCCTCTGAACTGCTACCATCTGGTAACATGGATGGAGCACTGCTTCCACAAATAGATTCTGGGGTTGTACATTATCTCCTAGTGTGAACGGCACCCTGAAAGGTTTCCGCTGGACATAAGTAAAGAGATAGTTATCGCATGATCTAGGCAGTAAGCTCACATGGTAAACGACATACGAATTATTGCCGAGAATGGCAAGCTATATTTAAATGGTTCAAAGCAGCATCAGACGAAAATAAATTAAAATGATAAGATGAAACTAGGGATGTAAGTGGCAAATAAACGACATCCGCCAGTCCCATCTAGTTAGTTTTTGCTATCTCCCTAGTTCATTTTATTCAAAAAACAAAAACTCTTTTGAACTATCATACCACTCGTGGACTTTAATCGGGATTAAACGGGACCCAGTTGACATCCCTAGTTGAAAGGGAGTGTACCACTGCTATATTTAAGTTGCCAAGGCATCTAAGCAGTTGAAATAATCTGAGAAAGCACTTAACAGTGTGGCCTCATATAAACTACGAAGATAGTCTTGTGATGAAGTTCAGAGGAAAAGTTAAGGACTCAAATGAACTAGACATGCATTTCTTTACGATAGTACAACAGGCACTGCTGACATATTGGCCAACTTAGGTATAGCGTAACAAGTAACAAACAAGCATTCGAATCAAGCAATACAGCAAAGCAGACAATTGAACTATTTGTAATTCTGTAGGATTATAGGTTGAGGGCACAAGCCAAGAAAGCAGCCCACTCGCATTACATTTCACATGTACTAAAACACACTGGCTTACCATATGTTGCTATGAACCCTCGCTGCCGTTGCAATGATCTTTGAAGATATCTTGAGCATCCCCTGGTTGCAAATCTAGTTGTTGTAGTTTATTTTGCACCCTCTATTTAGGTAAAATTAATTTTAATCGCATGCACTGGTATGAATTGATCATCAATGGTTCATCTAAACTAATGAAAGAAGGGTGTGTGCATACACGACAATATATCTGCTTCCCTCTATTTTTATGCTTGTTCGAGGTGCCAATCCCAAAAGAACAAATATTTTGCTTGATGGGGTTGCCAGCTCCATAATTAATAGAAGCATCAAATTAGTCATGCAACTTGGGAATATCAAGAACACACAAACAAGTAATGAACAGAGGCTCGGAGTAGTGATGTAATAGCTAGCATCAGAAAATGTAGGGTAAAACGAACAAAAAGCGGCGGAACCACATGCTAGTTTGCTGATGTGTAATTAAGCATAGAGAACATTAAGCAGTCTGATGGAATAAACAGGTGGCATCAGAACAACACCATTATCATAAATATAGCATGCAAGAAGTAAAATAGTAGGCAGTGATATCTTGGAAGGACAGTAATATTTAGGACAAAACTAAAGCATATTAATTATATGTGCACTGGTATGTAATTTAACACATGTAACATGTTCACTGCGAGAAGTATGGCCCTATAGGTGCAAGCAGAATAATGCATCTCATGAAAATTGAATGATGCCCTGAAGAAATTCAAAGGTGCGGTGCTTATGCTAAGAAAGTGAACGTAGGCACCGGCCGTTGGATAATAGTACCTGATTCTCGGCGCCGTATGGGTATCATAGTCATACTTGATAGCTAAGGATCGTCGATGGTGCTCGTGTTGCGGTTGAGTTTGGGCCAGCTGTCACCGTCGCTGAAGCGGCTTCGGTGCTACGGTTGCGGCGCCTGTCGACATACAAGAAAGCTCATCTGTGGTAAGTGAACAGTTGCACGATAAAGAGAAAAACCAAAGGAGTACAAATCGAAATAACCTGATGAGGCTGCGGCGTCGGTAAAGCAGGGCCGGTGGAGTTGAATATGGCGTCCCTGGAGCGGGTCCGGTGCAGTGGACGAAGGCTTCGACGGACGCGTTGTACATTGTTTTTTGTGAGGCGGATCTATTGCGGCGGATGAGGGCTTATATGAAGGGCCAGCGATGGGGCGGACGAGGGACTCAGTGAAGGGCCTACACTGTGGTGGACGAGGGCGCCGGTTAAGCAGATCCGGTGCGGTGGACCCTGCTGGCGGTCAAGGAGATTTGGAGTGGTGGACAAGCCAGTCGCTGAAGCGGCTCCGGTGAAGTGGTGAGTTGGCAGTTGGGGGTTCCAAGGTGCGGAGGTAGATCCGGCGGGGTGTGAGGTCCACCGCTGTGGCAGAGGACTAGATTCGGCGGCTTGCCGTGGTTGGGGGGGGGGAAGGAGGGGAAGGGGAAGGGATCTGGGGAAGAATGTTGGGGGCAAAGAGGGGAAAACAATGGAGTTACCAAAGCAGCTCTTTTCCGTTCATGTGGCAGGGGTAAAACAGGAATATCACAGGGCAAAACTTTCGGGTGTGAGATATTTCGATGTGAGCGGGAAGTTTGACTGCTTTTGGCGCCTGAAATTATATTCTGCTCTTGTACAGCCGACTATGATATCATGGCCGAGAATTTGTTTGTTTTGCATGCAAAAAAGTGCAAGTTTTAAAAATCAATGTCTCCAACTCGAAACTTAGATTGTCCATTCAATTCAAATCTGGATCATTGAGATAGTACAAGCAAATACCATCATACGGTCCAATTCAAATGAAATTCCAAATGCGTTTATCCTAAATATGATGACAAAAGCAAAATTGTGTATGTGTATGAATAAAGTGGATGATTATAAAGTTTGAACATGCCCGTATGTGTATATCTCTATGTTTGATATATGAATTTGAAATCATGAAATCTCGGCTTAAAAAATGTACCTCCGTTTAAATGAATTACAGAAGCTAATGATGGAGTCGAATTCCAAAATTCCAATCTTAGGTTTGTAATTCTGGTACATCAAGGTATATCACGCATGTTCAAACGTATAGTTATCTCATCGTCCAAACTGTGAAACAAATTGATCAACCATGAGTGCACACATTATTGACCATGTATATATCAATTACACTAAAGTCCCTCAAATATAGACACCCCACTCTTTATCTGAAGCCAACCCCCCCCCCTCGTCGCCCCCCCACACACAGAAGTCATTCTCTCCCCCAAACACAAACACACGAGCACATTGACACCCCTCTCTCTTCTAAAGTCCGGATCCCAATATAGGTCTCTATCACTTTGTCTGTCGGGCATGCACACATCTTTTCCCCCACTCTCTAGGTCTCCCGACATCTCTCTTTCCCAAGCGCACACACTATGTAGAGTGCATCTTTCCCATACACACAAAAGTCGCCCCCAAACGTCTATCTCCCTAGTTATGTGGTTCTCGCACACTCACCTCACACACCACTCCCACTGCAAACAAGCACACTTTGTCTCCTTGTGCACCACTCTCCTCTTTCTATCTCTCCCACATGCGGACCCACCACAGCTCCTTCCATGTATACATATATGTCATGACTCTTTCCATAGCTCCCTAATGTATCATCATTCCCAATCTCGCACATTGTTCTCTACACCATCTATTCTAGATCTCTCATGAAGTCCCTATCACACACACGATGACTCGATTCCCTTGCATCTCCATGCATAGGCCAATTTCGAACAACATCGACATTGTCTCCCTATCTATACACCATTTATGGACACAAACGACCCCTCTCTCGCCCTCTCTCTCTCTCTCTCTCCCCCTCTCACTCTCCCTCTCACTCTCCCTCCTTCTCCCTCTCCCTCTCCCTCTCTCTCTCTCTCTATCCATCGCTAGCTCTCTCTCTCTCTCTCGCTCTCACACCCCTCTCCCACACACACTCGATATCTCTTCCAAATAGTGTGATCCCCTGCCCGCACCCATGCTATCCCGCTACTACACATGTCACACCATTCCCCTTCCCTTATACTAGGTTTACATCATTAGTGGTCTCTCTACTCCACATACACACACTCCCTCTCACACACAAACGCGCGCACAAACACACACAGACATGCACAAACACCCATTTATCTGGATCCTCATCTCTCCCCATGTCCGCATGTGTATCTCGCACACTCACTCTCTAATTATGTATATGTGTCTCCATGTTACACAACACAAAGCCCCATGTACATGTCTCTCTATATCCTCCACACACATAGACACAAATAATTTGTTATCATTGCCTCAGTCTCCAGAGATATCACACACGCACACTGTCTCTCTCTCTCGCAAACACGCTCAACAAGGGTTTCCCTGTGAATAACTTACCGTCTATTCATCAATAGTCATGGCAGTACGGCGAACACGAGATGTGAAAAATAATAAATCTACACGTGCTTAGACCACCTACTATGACTAGTAGGACTAGAGCAAGCCAAAAAGCGTGCCGCCGTCACACCCTCCTTATCGGCGATGGGAAAACCTTTGTTTTAAACAGTCGAGAAGTCATTGTGCTAAGGCCCCACATGCTGAGGTGTTGAATAGAATATAGATGCTAGTTTACGGAAACAAGTATCGATAATACGTTTGTATCTCCATACTTATATTTCTTCTCTTATAAAAACTGAGTTGGTGATGATGGTACGCGTGCCATCTTGCAATATGGACCGTCTTATCTATATCTGACAGATGGAAATTAAACTAAAAGATACCCACACACGTCTCCACATTTGCAGACAAGAACTTCCCTCGTTCATCCTTATCTCCAACAACCTCATTGTTGAGCAATTAACAAAGTAAGCCTCTGGAACAAACTGGCCTGGTGGCCGCTGCCGGCGTCGTCAATCCCCATGCCTCTGCTCAGTCCAACCACCAATCACCACCATGCCCCACTCCTCTTCACCTTATCTCCTATTTCTCGAGATATCATTAGTTTTTACACATGGGATTACTCCCGCATGGGTCAATCACAACAAGTGTTTTATAAAAAAATGCATCTTGATGTTCCGTGCAATGCACGGATCTTGCTAGTACTCCTACAGAAGACTAAGTTGGTGATGATGGTGTGTCTGCCATCCGTCATTTCTGACCATTAGATCTACATCTAACGACTGTGAGGTAAGTTGTTGCTTTTTCTCACCAACATCCCACTTGTCTACCAATTTGCAGAAAAACCCATAATTAGTATCTTAAAACCAACCACATCCCTCCCTGACCTCACCAAAACAGCCCAAGGAATATATTCTAATTGAAACATAATATATCTCTAGTGATATATGTATATCAAAATTAGAGTGTTTTGTATCAAGTTTGTGAATAAGTATTATTCTAATTATGATCCGTTGCAACGCACATGAACATTGCTAGTATTTCCAACCATGCAAAAAAATTCCTAGTATTTCCATAGTTTCGAGTTTTCCATCAAGATATTAGTCACTCATGGTTGATATTTACTTTCAATCATGTACACATATGCACTATGTAACTAGCCTTGCTTATTGGCTTCCAAAGCTTAACTTTCACTCCTACTTACAATATGTAGAGTATTTAACAAAAAACTACCACTTTCAACCAGCCCTAGGAAGAATCTATTGTACAAAAAATAGCAAAAACGTACCCAAAATTTCTTAATCCACGCCAAAAACTACTACCTAGTACCAATTAGGCTTGTTTAAACCCATTTATGACAGGGTTGACCCACATGTCCGTGCTGACGAGGCAGCTTAAACCAACACATTTTGTTTGACCGTTGAAACGAGGGACTCACATATGACCTTATATCCTGCTATTCCCCCTTGAGTCATTATTTTTCCTGGACATTACTTCAAACAGTACTGATGCGTGTTTGTCAGTGGCGTCGATGATGAGGGAGTTGGCCGCCGCTTTGCCGGACGGGCCGGACGCCGTGCTGGCCTCCTCACGGGTTGGCAGGCTGGCCCGTGCGTGACTCACGAGCGAGCAAGCCGCCTCGCTGGCCTTCGCTCGAGCCAGATGGATGGCCTTAGAGCGGCGCGCACGAGCAAGCCGCCGTGCCGCTGTGCCAATCTAGCTAGCAAACCTTGCAGACAAGCAGCTGGACGGAGGTATCTTCGCTAGCTAGCGGCTGCGAGCGCCGGTCGGAGCTGGCATCCGAGCTGCCACAAGATGGGCTCCGCACCGCCGGCGGTTTTTACCTCGCCTTCTGCCGGCGGCGGTAGCTGCATCATGGCCGAGGATGACTAGGTGGAAGGGCCGGAGGTAGGAGGTCACTCGGGGATTTTTGTGCAGACTGGCATGTAGGTCCCACAAGTCATAACGCTCTCGACCGAATAGAAGGCGTTGACTTAATGAGCGGCATGGGTTGAAACGTGCCTATAAAGGCACTTTGTAGAGTAGTCGTTTCTTGGTAGGGCTGGACGGTAAGGGCATGTACAATGGTTGATAAGGTAGTCTTATCTCAAGTCTGCCACGTATGCAAGTGGTAATAGTTTCTTGGCATTATTAGTGGTTTCTTGCATTATTAGGGGTTTCCTGTAAGGAACAATGTACTACTTGCGACAAAAGGCGATTCTAGGTTGCGTTGTACTCCAACGAGTACTACTAGTGGTCGCGGGAGTGTATACCTTGTTTTGTGGGTTCGATCCCGGCCGAACGCACGGCAGATTTTTTTTTAAATAGTAACTTTGCTGCGAGCCAATATTTTACATGGGTAGTTTGAGTTTTGAAGTCAAACGGACGTGCGGCACCACAATCTGGGTACACTGGATAGCCTAGCCACTTGAACGGGTTTTCCTTCCCAGCATCTCGTGGCTCGCGTGATCGCCCTAGCCACTCCTCACTTGCAGCTTCCTCATCAGCTAGTAGCATATTTAAACTAGCGCCTCCCAATTAAGCCCGAGGAGCCGGAAAAGCTTGGCGGGGCATTGGTAACCATGCAATATGGCTTTGTACGTAAAGTGCTCTACTACTACTCTATAGCTTGTGGCGTTGCACGCATGGACTTCACTCCATTATCGGCTCTATAAAAGAAATTCCTCTTGACGTGGTTTTTTTGAAACGGAGGCAAAAGCTTTGCCTCATCTCATTCATAAAGAAGGAACTACTAACAAAGTTTGACGAGATCCATTACACCTCCACAAATGGAAACAAAAAGCCTAGTCTCGTTGTATCAAATAACTCAAATGTTCTGCCCCCGCAGTAACCGTCGCTGAAGGTTGCTAGTGTGTGCGTGAGAGGAGCGGCTGAGTAGGCCAGCTACGTGAGAGGAGCGCCTACAGCACCGAGAGTACCCACTAGGACACTACGCAGGTGTACTTTCCCTGCATTGATAGTACAACGATGGTTCTAGAGAACAGTAGTACCGTCCACTTCCAACTGTAGCTCCTTGGCCCCTGGGATTCAAGAGTTCAAAACTAGTGCGCTATACTAGAAGTACAGTACATCGCACTACTAGTTGAGAAAGTAGTACTAGTACTACTACAGTACGAGTACGTACTCCTCCGTCCCATAATGTAAGACGTTTTTTGAGACTAGTTGGCGTGTACAAACAAATAGCAAAAACATACCCAAAATTTCTTAATCAACGCCAAAAACTACTACCTAGTGCCAAAAATTTCTTACCAGCGCTATTATTTACAGTATAATGCAATCCCATAACGTCCCATAATTCTAGTACTAGTAGTAAATAATAGCCTCACCCCTTCGCTAAGGAACGATCTACAGTTGGAAGGGACGAGGCCCTACGGTTACTACGCTCTTATCTCCTCCTTGCCAGTTCCCCTCCCCCCGAAGAGAAGGCATTTCGTCGCTGCTCCCATGGATTCGCCAGACGGTTCTCCTCCTCGTCGGAGCTGGGAGACCTTAGACGACGATCCTCTGGGAGAAATCGCACGCCGCTCCGACGTCCTCACCACTGCAAGACTCGGTGCTTCTTGCACCAACTTTTTCAAGACGGTGCTTAAACAAGCTTGGAAAAAGGCCATGCTTGTTGGTCTTCAATGTGTCCTCGAGGAGAAGGTTCTTCTATGGGACAATCCGTCGAACAGTCCACTGCTCCCTGGCCATGGTGTCACATTGACTCCGCTAGAGTTATCGATGTTGAGAGGTAGTCGGATTTTGTCCGATGAGCAGGTCAATAATGGAGTTTGATCATGTAGTACTTAGTTATTCCATTTCCATCTCGTAATTTCTCCGTTGCCCACTATCTTATATATAGGTCTGGGTCGGTGCCAACAAAAATTGGCTTGCATACCTTTGGCCGGATACCACCAACATTTTGCACAACATCCACAGCAGTGTGACCGTTCCCGTAGACCCCTTCTCCACCATTGGGATCGGCCTTCCGAACTGGCTGGGCTTGAATACGTATGATGATGCCTACATGAGATTGAAGAAGATAGCAATTGCGAACCCGCCGACAACGCGACACGGCTATGATGATTACTATCTAACTGCGGTGTTCGACATAAGGATTACCATCAATGCAAGAGGCAGTAACGACAGAGGCTGGCGCATGTTGGCGGCGATTGATTTGTACCCCTACACGTTCGAAGACGCCGTGCGCCATCTAGGCCACATCTTCGCGGTGACAAGCCAGGGGACTTGTTTCATCTGGTTGCCATCCTACGGTATGGGAGATTAAAAACTGAATGCACAAACCATCATTTGCATCCCTAACGGTACTCCATTATTTTGCAGGGACTAGTCATCCCCCGATCAAAATAAGATCGCCAGTCCTGGATGTGCATTTGCGTCCGCGATTCGGTCTAACCTGTAACCTTGTAGCTGACTTTGGCATATTGGGATCAACTATCTTAGCACTCGTTATCCATGGTACCACTGATGTGCAACATGGTCACACAATCTACCACGATCGGACCGTCACCATCTACCAAGGTATTCCATTTTTAACCCTCACGCCTTCTCTTTCATTGTTGTACTACTTACTAGTACTAGTAGGAGTACTTTTTACCTTGGAGGACACGTATAGCTAGCTAGGCCCTTGAAGACTTGAACCCACTAGCTGCCACCATGTTTGCTTTTTCATGTCTTACTATCTCATTGATGTAGCCAAGAGTGGCTATATATAATAAGCTAGTTATTTTACTTCCTCTATACCGGAGTAGTACTATTTGCTGCATAGTATTACTGACCGCCATATTTGAGCACAACATTATTATGCATGGACCTTGACTATGTACGTCACCATGTGTCCAGATTTTTGATGCGGCGTGTACCAGATGAACGGCGCCGAGTTCGACCCCCGTGATGCTACTTGGGTGCCGAGGAACACTCTTGGAGAGTACTCGCTTTTCATTGGGGACAGCTACCCCATTGTGAAGCGGATGCCAGCTTCCATGCACGACACGAAGGCCTGCCGTTCATGAAGCATGGTTGTGTCTTCAGTGCACACCGCCAGATGAACGACATGCTGGGACACGCTATCCCCGGTTTATGCCACTTCAGCTTGGATGAGTCTCCATTGTGTGGAACCGGACTAGAAAGTTGTGACAATGATTCCCATTGCCCACCGCTATGGATCGTGCCATCCATGAAGAACACCTGGGACTGGAACCTGGAGGTGGACATGTAGCCCATCTATAACGTGTAAGTGGAGTATGGTCAATTGTGAACGGTAGCGCTGTGAATATATGTAGACTAGTCATGCACAAATTTATCACATGAATTGGAGATGAACTTGTGTGGCTTACTGGCATTTGTCCTTTAGAATTTATTACTAGTAAATGTGTTATGTGTACGTGCAACTTGTGTGGTTGTTGCACGGGCTCCAACATGCTCTTTGAGAAAAAAAGGTGGCACGACTTTGGATATAGGTGACGTGGCGGCATCATACAGTAGCATCGTTCGCTATAGTTGTAGTATACTCCAACTAGGACGACAACTCCTATAAAACCTTGCGCTTGGCTCTTTGCCTCTTCGGGAGGTTCAATAGTTCATACTCGTGTGAACCTTGCACTTGGCTCTTCGCCTCTTCGGAAGGTCCAACAATGATGATACTATAGTACAGTATGCTTCTGGCAATCTGACACTGATTGAACTGCTGCACATCCACCGTGAGGGCGAGGGCGAGGGAGAGGGAGAGGACGCTGTAGTCAAAACCCTCTCCTCGTCCTGCAAGCCATCATGCGCGTGGGCGAGGGAGAGGCGTAGTAAGCAAGCTTCTCCTCGTTCTGCAAGTTGACAGGACACATCAAATCAGTACTAGTACTAGTCCATACTGCCTCATTTCCGGTTAATATAGCTTAATTTTAAACGAGAAAAATACACTAGTGGTCAACATATGTAACAATACGCTCTTTGCGGTCACTATATATAGTTTTGCGGTGAGTATACGATCACTAGCTCATCGTAGAGCACCGTATTGCACCCCATTGACCGGCCACATAGTCGACGTGGCACTTTGTTGACTAGTTAAATTGTCACCTGGTTTATGGGTCCCACCTGTCAGTTGGCAGAGCAAAGAAATCAATTAAACAAAACTTTACGCAGGCGCGACAGGAGTCCAACCCTTGCGCGCGAACCACCCTGGCTTTGTATGTGAGTGCATGCATGTGTACTCGCTCGGTCTTCCAACAAAGAGTGTACATTGGCTAAAAAACAAAGAGTGTAGTACATCTACACTTCCAATGCATTTAGCCTTTAATATAAATCTATATTGATTGACTAATGCACCAACTTGTGCTCTAGGTATAGGCTACATGTCTATCCTTAATTAGATCATGCAACAACCTTCATTTAATCTTCTTCTCTCAATGGTCGCATGCACACTTAAGTCTGCTACTTTTGGGCGTTAATTATGCCCTCGTCAATGTGTGAATCTCTATATGTATAGTCTTTCACGGACGTAGGGAGTAGGTTGAGCACTTGAGCATGAGCGTGTGTGTCATGTCATGTGCTGTGTGCTGCATGGGTGCGTGAGTATTGCGTGTGTCCATGTGTACGTGTGAGTGTTGCATGTTGCATGCATGCATGCATGCATGCATGAGGCTTACTCCCTCCCATTGACATGTTCATATTTCAAGCTTCCCCTGTTCCTTCCATATGGTGATACTCCCTTTGTTCCCAAATACGGAGTAAAAGCCTCCCTCTATTCCCAAATACGGAGTATTTGTCTTTCTAGAGATTTCAACAAGTGACTACGTACGGAGCAAAATGAGTGAAGTGAGCGTAGAGGCACAGGGATGCTGTAGATAGGAAGTCTTCGCAATCCATTATTCCCCATCTCGGTCAGAGAGAACTATTCAACTAGTCTTCGCAGTGAAGTGACAATACACGCTGCAGCAGATGGGACACTTAATTAATAAGCTGAACTAGCGTGTTGGTGTTACTAAATCAGCCTTACCTAGTACTGCCATCATGTTTGCGGGTAGAGCACCCTTCCGCAAATATGCCTACGCACCTCTCTCCTCCATTAACTGACATATTGGCCCTCATGAGGTAGACCCACATGTCATCCATGTAACTATTTACACTCCGAAGGACGGTATATCCTAGTAGTAGTACTAGTAGAATTGAGATTTAATGCACTTTCTTCCCCATCTTTCACTCTTCTTCCTCCTCTCTTCCCCATCGTCGGTCGCACACCATTTCCCCCCGCTCACTGCTCGCCCGCCTGCGCCATCTTCCTTGGTAGCTCGTGCGTACCATATCCCCCTGCTCACTGCTCGGCCACACGAGGAGAAGCTTCTTCGCTCGCCCGTCCGAATCCACTTCCCCGCTGGCTCGCAGGCACCGAAAACCCCAATGGCAGAACCGACTGACACGTAGAGCCGCAATTGGAATTCCCTCCCTGATGTTCTCTTGGAGTAGATCTGTAATCGTATGGACCTACTCAGCATCGTCCGTCTGGCCGCTTGCTCGGTGTCTTGTACCGTCTACTCGTCTACAACCGGACGGCTCTTTTCAAGACACCCTGCTTGCTGATGCCCGATCCTCGCAGGTGGCCCAGACACCTACTTGATGATCCTACGGAGGTTGCCGTGGTGCCCCTTGACATGCTACCACTACCCGTCCACCTGTCCTTCATGCGCGGCCACTACTGGGCGGGCATGAAGGCCAACTGGATCATCCTCATCCATCAATCCGGTAGTCTGTGGAGTCTCGTGGATATCTACACCCAGCGAGAGATCACCCTTCCATCGTTGGATACCGCCGCCATCGAGCTTCGCGGCCCGGCGGACACTCCTGCCTACTACGCACGAGACGCATCAGGCTTTTGGCTTGACCTCTGTTTGCTGAAAGTTGTAACCTGCGAAGTGCCCACACCATCAGAAGACTACATGGATTACAAGCTCATTTCCTTGTTCAACATGGGATTATTCTATCTGGAATCCGGTCGCCATACATGGTTATGCTCATCGTCAATCCTGTTGAGGCAACATTTCTGTCTGATGCTATAGTGCATGATGGCATCGTTTACGCGGTCGACGCATAGATTGGCTGCCTATACTGGTGGAATCTATCGTCGTGTAATTGTTCTATCTCATCTCATCTTTACCTTATGAATACGACTGCCTGTTCATTGTTACAAATTTAGAATAGATAGTATGTCTATAACCACATCATTGCTATATGTTTCTCTCATTTGCTAGAATTTTATGACCACACATGCTATTGTTAGAGTTGATATGAGAACAATTGGCATCTAATGAATGTTAGAATAGATATTATGAGCATAACCTCATGATTGCTATATGTTACTCACATTTCCAAGATTTTTATAACAACGCATGTTATTGCTTAGAGTTGATATGAGAACAGTAGTAAGTGCTATGGTAGAATATGGGTAGGCTTTGTCATAGTTGTTTTGCTCTCATTGTTACATGATGTTTGAACCATGACATATTGCTAGAATGTGAAAGCCATTGGCTTATTTTTTAAACTTGGGGTATGATTATGACCACGACATTGCAATTCTCTGTCTATGATATGTGTCACTGTTATAATAATCTTAATTCCACAGATACTCTAAACATGATTATATATTTTTGTCCGTTTGGTCTCCAATTTGAATTGTTGCAGCAGACGCAAATGCACTGGCCTTCATGATTCCAGGACCTAGAATCATACCAGCCGATGGGTGGTGGTTTATCGCTCGTTCAGCTGACGATGGTCATTTGATGCTCATTTGCACGTACCAAATTGACCAAACCATTACATCAAACCACATGCAGTACAATTCCTGGGGCGTTCGTGACATTGATGGCTATGGCTGCTTCGTGTTCGAGAAAGATCCCAGCTCTGTTGGGCCAGGCGTATTCAACTGGAGGCGGGTTTACAGCCTCGGCAAGCACTCCATGTTCCTCGGGCTCAATTATCCGATCATCCAACCAACCATCGATCATATCACCGGCGATGATTACTGTGCTATGCAACTTCCATTCGCCAGGGGGGACTGTGTTTACACATCATACCATGGGTTTCATGAATCACCATATCCAGAGATTCGTTGACACGGCTTGTTGCCAGATAATCTTCAGTGCATGAAAGGCATCAAGCTTCCATGCGATGGATGGCTTTTGCAAACCCGACATGCGGCGATGTGGTTCATGCCAATAGCAAATATGCACAACTTGATTCGTACTGATATCTAGATTGAGCCATGTATTCTGCTGCTGTAGCACGACCTTCTTTTGCTGGATATTCTGTACTGTTGTTAATTTGAAGCACTCCTTTGGTTTGAAGAATAGATACCTTTCTGGGATCAAGTGCATCCTAACTCACCTGCATAGGATGTACTGATAATGATGATGGAGATGCTGTGTAGAAGCCATATATATATATATATATATATATATATATATATATTATATATATATATATATATATATATATATATATCAATTAGGCTTCAAGTGCGTACTTGTTAGTTAAACCTGTGATTAAAATGGAATACTAAATACGACTAGTAACTAGTACAGTAGTAGTACTAGTATACATCGGTAAAATTATTCATCATGTCCACACATTGAATTGACATGATAACATGCTACATGTGAGGTGACACAAGAATCCCAGCGGCGTGTTCAGGTATTCTGGACTTCAGATTTGGAGTACCACTTATCTGTCGAAATCTTTCATCATTCACTTAAAACAGTCGATTGATCATACATTGAGTACCATATAACTGGAATTAACCAATGCAAGTCCAAGAAGGATTGGCTGATGCTGCCGGCTGGCGTCAAGTTCGATCCCACGGATTAGGAGCTGATCGAGCACCTTGAGGCCAAAGTGAGTGCTGATAGCACAAGATCTCACCCTCTCATCAATTTGTTCATACCAACCATCGACACCGAGCACGGCATATCCTACACCCATCCTGAGAAACTTCCAAGTAAGACACCGATCGGCTGTCTACTTGCACAAACATATTCCTTTATTTATAGCTCTATTTTTCTTTTTAGACGCAGACCTAGTGAAGCAATTACAATTTGACAGTTAATAAAAAGTGAAGCAAGTGACTGCAACATGCCAAAGATGTTATGAAAATGTCAACTACGTACACTAAAACCTGTATTTGACAATACTACAGGTATCACACTGAGTGGCCTAAGCAAGCATTTCTTCCAGCACAATTCCAGGGCATTCAAAAAGGTCACGTAGATGCATTGCAAGATACAGTCGAAGTGTGGCATGCACGCGATGTGGCGCAAGACCGGCTGTATCTTGCGGGTGATGGTCAATGGCCTGCAGACGGGCAGCAAAAAGGTTCTGGTGTTGCACACCAACAAGAACTTCGACCAGCAGAGGACCAACTGGGTGATGCACCAGTACCACCTCAGGGACCTGGAGCAAGAGAAGGAGCGGGAGCTGGTCCTCTGCATGATTTTCTACCAGATGAACACTAGGGCCAGGAGTAAAAAGATTATAAGTTAGTTTGGTATTGGTACTTGTACTACCTTGTCATCCGCAAGTTGGTATTGTTGTTAATGATCTTTTGGTATGAACTTGGCATTTGCTTCCAACCATCATGCTGAGGGTCGACGTGGATATAAAGCTGAATCATTTGTTTCGAAACGAATTTTCAGGCACCTGATTTTTATTTGATGGGTAGCATATGCACCCGCCGTTCGAATTCTTAGTTCTCCAATTTTTTTGAAACAAGTGCGTGCACTTATTATCAGGATGAAAAAACAATATCCCTGCTGCATATCCCAGTTATCAGTCTGTACTTGCAGAATTCTCTCGTTTATTGAGCAGGTATATTTTTTTTTAGGTCGAGCAAGTTTCAACTGGGTTGTAGACTGGCCAGGCTTGGTTTGTTTTTAACAGGCCCAGCCCATGGCGACAACGGGGCACAAAGATCCAATAGGTATCTATTGGCCTCTGGCCCGCCAGCGTTAGTTATATTTTGTCTTACAACATCCACAGGCAGTTTTTTTACTGAATCAAACACACAGCCCAGTTCTATTTTCCTCTTGAAACGCATGTCCTACATCCGTTTTCTAATTTCTGCCTATAGTTTTACTAGTTCATATACATGTATCATTATATTGAAAAAACATAAAATTCCCTTTTCATATTTACATCCTTATTTTTGTTGTTGTTTTCCCTCCCAGCGCTGGTTTTTTTACCACTAGTTTTCCCTTAAACCAACTCAATTGTCACACATCTTATTTGCTTACAAAAACAAAACGATTTTTTGGCAAATAAATAAGTTCTTAAAAAATGTTTATCATTTCGGGATTACAATAGTTCGTACTCCACGGGAATATGCAAAATAAGGTTGAACTTTTTGACCGTGGTCCTGGGGAGAAAATGGGCTGCAATAAATTACTTAAGAATTAGCAAATGGGCTGCAAATTATTAAAAAAATAGCAACTGGGCTCTATGTTGTCTGCCATAGATTTGGAGACTAACTTGTGGGCCCACTAAGTTCATGCGTACACAAGGTTTCTCAAAAAAGAAACTTAGTCAACAATCGGCTCTACCAGCATCAGACTGTTAGATGTCAATCTAACGGCAATCGTGCTTCGTCAGTCTCTGACCTCTTGCTTCAACCACCCAAACCAGTGTCGGCGAAACTGCTTGCTCCCCTCCCGTGGCCGGCTGTGCTGCCAGGCAGGCCTTACGAGTCCACCATACTCGCATCCCTGGCCTATCTATCCATCTACTCATCCACACCTCCTGTTGTTTTCCGGCGACGGCAGCCGAACCAATCAACCCTCGTACTCTCCACCGCATGGGCAGCCACTGCCGTGTCTTCCCGGGCTCCGTGTCGTTCCCTTCATAGGCCTCGCCGTCGTCCACTGCCCTGGTTCTCTCAGCGCGGCATGGTCAACGTGGTCAACGAATGACATCCATTAGAAGTGGACTGTACATGGAGAGGCTGACAGCTGGGTCCACGGCCGCACACAAGGAAATGCCTCCTTATTACGCGCAAAATGATTCCTCCACCTGACATCTGGGACCCACCGGAAGGGCCTCTGTATTTCACGAAAAAATGTTCCCTTCGCTGACAGTTCGGACCCACCAGCTATATATTTCCATGCAAGGGAGTGCCTCCTTATTGCGCACAAAAAAATGAATACCCCTGCCAGCTCGGACCCACCATAGTGGGAGGCTGACTTGTGGGCCTACTAAGTTGACGGGGACGGAGGGCTTTTTCAACTTAGTCAATATATGAACGATTCTAGCTCCAGTGACCATATGATGTCCATCTAACGGTCGTAGTGCTTCTTCAACCTCTGGTCGGTCTTCTTGCTCCATCCGCCCAAACCAACGCTGGTTGTGCCACGTGCTCCTACCTCCCGTGGTCGGTTGGTGATGCCGTGGAGGCCTCACCGCCCCCTACTACTCCCACCGCTGGCCAGGCCATCCCTCCACTCACCCACACCCCCTGTTATTCTGCGGCGACGGCAGCCTCACACCGAAGCCGAACTAGTGAACCCTCGTACTCCTCTACGCGTGGGCATCCACTGCCGCGTCTTCCCCGGCTCCGCGCCATCTCCTTCCTAGGCCTCGCTGTCATCCACCGCCCTTGTGCTCTCGGCGCGGCGTGGTCAACGTGGTCAAGGAACGACTTCCATCAGAAGAGCACTGTACGTGGAGAGGCTGACAGCTGGGTCCACGGCCGCAGTAAGGAAGTGCCTCCTTATTACACGGAAAATAATGATTCCTCCACCTGACAGCAGGGACCCACCAGCTACATCTTCGCACGCAAGGAAGTGCGTCCATATTATGGGAAAAAAATGATTCGCCCCCTCACTGCTAGAACCCACCAGCTACATCTTCGCACGCAAGGAAGTGGCTGATAGTCAGGAACCACCTGGTCGAAGCGTACGTAGCATTGTCATTTTGGTCGCGAATGTGTATGTACATACTGGTCGATGTAGAGGTGCGTGTCGGTGTCTAAACTGGCGAATCTCGGGTAGGGGGTCCCAAACTGTGCATCTAAGGCTAATGGTAACAGGAGGCGGGGGACACAATGTTTACCCAGGTTCGGGACCTCTCTACGGAGGTAATACCCTACTTCGTGCTTAATTGATCTTGATGATAAGAGTATTACAAGAGTTGATCTACCACGAGATCGTAGAGGCTAACCCTAGAAGCTAGCCTATGATTATGATTGTTGTTGTCCTACGGACTAAACCCTCTGGTTTATATAGACACCGGGGGGCTAGGGTTACACAGAGTCAGTTACAGAGAAGGAAATCTTCATATCCGAATGGCCAAGCTTGCCTTCCATGCAAAGGCACTACAAAAAAATACACTTCCGTGATGATACGTGTTTGTCACAGTAGGTCGCATTTTTTGTCATGCATGTACATCCATGACAAATTTATGACAGAATCAAGACATTCATACCTGTGCTGTCGTAGAAGTGTTCCATGACATTACCAAAATTATCATAACGGAAGTGTCCACTTCCATGACGATAAATCGCGCGTCACAGAAGTGCTTTCATGAAGGGTGACCGACGCGTGGCATCCACCGTAACGGAATGCCGTTAAGCTATCAGGTCGGGTTTTGGATCCGATAACCCGTTAACAGCCCCGACCAATGGGGATTTTCCATGTGTAAAATCATCATTGGCTGGAAGAAACACGTGTTGGCTCACCGTTGGGACAGATGTCATCCACTCGTTGGACAGAAAGCGCCTATGATACGTCGACACGTGGCACGGCCCAACAGAGGCCCATTCCTGTGAAAAGGTCGACCCGTTTGACTTGGTCAAAAGGTGGCGGGCCGGCCCATGGAAAGCCTGTTAACGACCTGGTCAAAAGGTGGCGGGCCGGCCCATTTACAGCCCGCTAACCCAAGGCCCGTTACGCCCTATCCGAATTAGGCCCAGTAGCGTCATCTGGGCCATCTAATATGATTCCAGCCCGTTTTCACTTCTGGCCTATGTATGGCCCATGACGTCTTTCGGCCCATATGAGGCCCTATGTAACTCTTGGCCTATTAACGGCCCGTGGTGAAACTGGCCCGCAATGAACAGTGTATCACTTTACACCGTTTAACGGCCCGTGGTGAAACTGGCTCGTAATGAACAGTATATCACTTTATACCCATTAAGGGCCCGTTATTCAGTTGGGCCATTTCCAGCAAATGTTATCTTTCGGCCTTCTCAGAGCCCATTTATTCTTGGGCTCATTTCCAGCATTAGTTTACTTACGGCCTGTTACTGTCATTTTCTGCTTGTGGGCCAAATTCAGCCCGTGGTTACATCGGCCCATTTGTGGTCCATTAATACGTTGGGCCATTTTCATAGCATCATCAAATAGGGCCTATTAACGATGGCCCGTTATGGTCATACGGCCTGTATAAGGCCCATTGATGATACGACCCGTAGAAGGCCAATTGTTTCTACGGCCCGTACAAGGCCCATTGTTTCTACAGCACGTAGAAGGCCCATTGTTTCTATGGCCCGTAGAAGGTCTAATGTTTCTACGGCCGTAGAAGGCCCAGTGTTTCTACGGCCCATAGGAGGCCTAGTGTCACTACAGTAAATATTAGCCCGTGGTTATTGTGGCCTAGTTTTAAAAAGAACTGCACTGACTACAAGCAAACAAATAAGCAAGACAACAAGGAAACAAATAAGAAATCAACTTATGCTAGGCTATCACGACTGTTACACATATTACATCCACTCGGCATCAAAGTTTGCCACCAGTGCAAATATAGGGAACAAACCAGCATATCATATACACTGGTTGTCAAAGTTGGCGACCAGCGCAAATAAATGCCGCAACAAGACAAATCCAGAACTGAAACCACTTTAGAAGATCTCAAGAAACAATATCCTGGGTACCCATAGTGCTAGCAAGATGCTTAGCAAGCTTATTAACTGTCTCTTGTTTGGCGCTTAAATCCTCCAGCGCTTGCTGTTGCACCAGAAAATATGCATCTGAATTCTGCAGGGACTTCCTCAGTCCTTCAACTTCCTATCGCAGCACATCTGATCGATGTCTTTCAACTTGAAGTTGAGACTCAAGAAGATGAACTGATTCAGGCAGCGAGTTCGAAGAGCTTGTGCCAGCAGTACTGGCTAGTAACTCGAACACTACATCAAGACAGAACTTTTTGGTTCCCTCACTGTCGTCAAGATAGTTTTTATCAGCTTTCTTGGAGACAAACAGGGATGTCTCACTATCTTGAACCTTATCTGCATTACTTCCTTTACCATTGGATAACGCGGTACTGTTCTCCAATATTTTGTCCGCATTCTAAAAGAGAAACAAGCAGACACATCACATGTTTACCATGTTGTATATTAAACTCATTTTGGTAAATGAGTTCAGTAGTAAAGTGGACAGGATAACATCATGAAACAAACATATATCTATGTACCATGGTCACTTTATGGTCTATATCATTCTAGTTTTTGTTGCCAAATCAAGATAGAGACACAATTCAAATAATATTTGTTCAAGACAAAGCAGAATAGACAGAATATAAGTTGGTATGAGTAAAAAAGAAACATGTTTAAAACATACCTGTTGCGCCATTGGAGTTTCAATTCCATCCTTCAAATTTGAAAATAATTGGTATGAGTAAATAAAGTAAAGCAAGAGCAAAGGAGTATGAACCATAGCTACAGAACCTGACATGAGAACAAATCTTCTTCTCCTTTAAGCATTGAGTTGGGATTCGGAGTGGTGGTCCTCGTGCTTTGGGCACTGCAGTTCCCTTACTAACCGCTCATGTTTGGGTGCTCTGTGGTGGAGATGGTGCTGTGTCAACTGGAACTGGGTTACTATCTGCCGGGGTTGGGGTTAGAAGGGGTGTAGCTGGTTCTCTGTCCAACTGGGTAGGGGTACAATCTACGAGAGTCTGGGTTATGTGTGGTGGCTCTGGTCCTTGGGCAAGTACAACCGTGGTTCTATCTACATCAACTGGTAGCACTATCTTTTCTGAAGACTGTGTTGTTACTCCCTTAGATACTGCCATCATGCTCTCCAATTCAAATGGCTGATAAACAAAAAAAGTAATTGAAAGTATAGACATTGTATGATAGACGGGTGCAATGGATAGTGGGGAATAAAAGAGGGCATGAAATAATTCATATTTATGTTGTCTAACTAAACAGGATAGCATGACACAATTTCACATATATGATGGCTAACTAAACAGGATAGCATGACACAATTTCACATTATGATGGCTAACTAAAAAAGATGGAAAGACGTAGTTCAAAATATGAGACTATGTAAATAGGATGACATGACATAACTATATAATGTGTTTATTAAATAGGTTGGCATGCCATAATTCACATACATTCAAGGATAGAATGCCATAATTCTAAATATGATGACTATAAACACTAAACAGGATGAGATGATATAACTATATGATGTCTTTATTAAATGGGTTGCCATGCCATAATTCAGATAGATGATGTGTATGTACTATCTAAACATGATGGCATGATATAATTCAAATATATGATTTATATAGTAAGCAAGTAAGCATATGGCAATCTATATATGATGTAAAAACTAAGCAATGCAAGACAACATGCATGACATGGGTAATATAACCCTGCCAAGTTTGAGCATAGACCTCAGGGGGGAAATAGGACTGGTCATCAGTCTCTGAATCCTCCTCTGAGGAGCTCTCTATAGCCAGCAAGATGCCTGCTTCAGCAGGTAGCATTGTCTGCTCTGAATACCTTGTTTTCACTCCAGATACTTCCATCACCGCTTCAAATGGCTGATGCACAGGAAGAGTAGTTGAATATACAAACATTTTTGACAAATGGAACACGTAATACAAAAAATGATAGCATGATATAATTCACATACATGATGATTGGCTAAACAGCATGGCATTGCATAATTCATATATATAATGCCTTTGCAACAAGATAGCATTGTATAATTCACATATATAATGTCTTGCAACAAGATGGCAATGCATAATTCACATATATGGTAATTAGACACTGAACAGATGGCATTCACACAAAGCATGTCTAAACTAATCAAATGGCATAGCAATGCGAGACACCATACGCACGATATGAGCAACATTACCCTGCCAAGTTAGAGCATACACCTTGGGGGGGAGGGAATAGGACTGGTCATCTGTCTATGAATCCTTCTCTGAGGAGCTATCTGTAACCAGCGAGATATGCGCTTCGTCAGATAGCATAATCTGCTCAGAAGACCTTGTTTTCACTCCAGAATTTGCCATCACCGTATCAAATGGCTGATGCACACGAAGAGCAGTTGAATGTACTAACATTGTTGACAAATGTGATATGTAATGAAAAAAAAGATGACCTGATATAATTTACATATAAGATGACTGGCTAAGCAGGATGGCATTGCAAAATTCACATATATGATGCCTGGCTAAACAAGATGGCGTTGCATAATTCACATAAACGATGAATAAACTAAATAGATGGCATTCGCACAAAGGATGTCTAAACTAAGAAGATGACATATTTGATGTATAAAGTAAGCAATGCAAGACACCATATGCATGATATAACCAACATCAGCATGCCAAGTTAGAGCGAATACCTCAGGGGGTAAATAGGAGTTATCTTCTCTTTCTGAATCCCCCTCAGAACAGATATCTTCCTCTCGATTACAATCTGAAATGCGTGGAGGGGAGGGGGCTGCCTTTGCGCCTACCATGGAGCGACATCTACATGAAATTATATTGTAACGCAAGGCTCGTCTCTTTTGCTCTACATGTTCAGTTCCATTGTTTACAATAACTATCATGCATAGGAATAAAACATAGTGAGATTATCTAAGGAGTGCATGCAGAAATCCAGAGTGATGGTAGCAACCTGTGGATAGACCCAAAACCAATAATAGCAGGCAGATAATGGCTTCAGTTAATAAATACAGATCGTGGCTTCTTTACTGTTTGTTTTCCACCCAACATGAAACTCATAGGAGACACCGGAGATTAACTAGATAGTAGATAGATACTATTGATAGAGGCCCCGATATGTACCCCACAACCATTTAAAAACTCAAGTTTGACCATTAGTTTGGAGCTGACTCAGAGTCTAATCGGTGAACAGGACGATAAAGTAGCATGTAATATTAAGCGATTCATAACGTAAGCAGACACGAAAGAGTGCGACCTCTCTTGCGGACCCGTGTAGGCCTCGAGGTCATCTGCTCGGTTGATGATGGTAATATAGTTTTCATGGCTGCCAGCGGCGGGGAAGAAGATCTGAGGCGGCGAAAGACAGTCTGGAGGCCGGATCCCTGCTGTGCTGGACCCTTCTGTCGTTGGAGCAGCTGAGTTGGGGTGGACGACGACGTAGCAGGAGCGGGACAAACCACGCAAGGTTTTCTTTGACAACTATCTGTAAGAGAAGTAATTCTGTAAGGGCTCGTTTGAATTGGAGGATTCCAACAATGCAGGGATAGGAAATAGACAGGAATAGGATAGGAATGCACGTGCAAAATAGAGAATTTAGGAACACAGGATTTCTTCCAATCTGGGTGTTTGATTCACAACAATTGGAAGATCACAGGACACAAAGAAGCATGGTGAGATTAAGTCAAACCACAAGAAAATGTACGGTTATAATGCTATTATGCTACTATCTTTTAGTCTTGTGCTTCATGAATAGGAATTTGAAAAGGAGGACAAGTGAAAATTAAAATTCCTATGTTTTTTCTTTCAAGGAGACACTAAAGGAACAAATCCGTGTGCTTAGTGGACAATATATATAACATGTAGACTAAAAAAGAGATGCAACAAGTGTACAACCTCTTTGGCGAAGCCATGTCAATCTCAGCGTGATTGGGTTGGCCGGTGAGGATGCTCCAGCTGACTTCGCTATCGGAGGAGGGGAAGAAGATCTTAGGCGTCTGGAGATGGAGCCCCAGGTACTGCTCTGCTGTGATGGAGGGTTTCGTCGTTGGAGCAGCTCCGGTGAGTTGTACGACGCCAAGGCTGAAGCAGGACAAGAGAGACAATGAACAACGTTAACCTGAGTGGAATTCTAATAGCATCTTCAATACATGACGTAAAATACATAACCACAAAGTGCTAGATGTAAAATACATCAGCCGCTCATCTCTGAACTTAACTGTCAAAACTGAACTTAACTGTCGAAACTGAACTTAACTGTCGAAACTGAACCTAACTATCGAAACAGAATTTTGCTGTCAAAACTGAATTTTGCTGTCAAACTGAACGCACTAGCAAGGTGAGGCTACACGTCGGTCGACTAACTTTTTCTTCTCTGGTCAGTCGATTTTGCAGCCGTTGGATACGAAATCAAGGGCCTGCGGTCACTACTAGGGAAAAGCCTATACACAGAATCTTACCGGCATCGCTCCCTAAAATACCACGCTACTGCTATTTAGTAGCAGCGCATGTTAGAGAAACGCGCTGCTGACAGGAAAATAGCAGTAGCGCGTCCACCGCAAACTGTGCTGCTGCTATAATTGCCATGACATCGCCCCCCCCGCTAGTTATAGGAGTAGCGCACTTTATTGAACAGCGCTACTGCTATAGAAGTTAGCAGCAGCGCACTTATGGGAAAACCGCTACTGCTAAGATCAGCCCACAAGTTTAGTCCCACCTCGCCCCATGAACAGGGTGTTTACCACCTTAAATATGTTATTTCTGAAACTACCACAACCAGTTGGTCTTCACTGAACTCTATGTGTAAAATTTGTGGCCGCAATATGAGTCCTCTCCGGTTCCTACCGGATAGGACACATATTGACAATTCAGATTGTACACAAAAAGATCATTGATGGCCAATGTGTTTTTGCATTGATGTATCTTTTGTATTATGATGATAAGTTGTTAATGATATGATGATGATGATGATGATATTATTATATCATTGGGTGAAAGAACCGCAGATTAGTTTCAAGTGGATGGACATCCACTTGAAACTAATCCGCGGTCTTTCCCCCCGTGATGTAATAACTCATTATGATGTAAAAACAATCCCTAAATTCCTGTTGTATGAAAACTTGTGTAAAGGTGTATGAATACAACATGAAATAAAAAAGAAACAAAATACTAAATAATAGTAGTAGCGCGGGAAAGGAGAAGTGCTACTACTAATTACCAGTAGCGCGGTTCTGAAGAAGCGCTACTACTAAGTCAATTTATCAGTAGCGTGGGTCCAGGCGTGCTATTGCTAAGCATTAGATGTAGCGCCTTATCCCTAGTAGTGGGTCAAGGTTGTCAGAATCGTGATTTTGAATCAGATCGGAGCTTCGATGGTAGATCACAAATCGTAGAATCTTCACTATCAGGATCGTAGAAACGTAGATTCTAAGAACTAAAATCGTAGAATAATAGGGGTTAGTTTGGATCGTAAAGTCGTAGAATCGTATAACAGAATCGCGATTCGGATAACCTTGCCTGCGGTTCATCTTCAACCTCCACCCCCCTGAGCCGCCAGCCACCACCGGCCAAACAGCAGCCCCCCGCTGCCCGCGGCCGGCGGTGCGCCGCCCCGCCCGCCCCGAAAACACTCCCCACCGCCGGTCCGCCGGCACCTCGGCCATCCCTCTAGGCCCCCCCGTGCCGAGCTTTTTCTCCGGCGATCCCCACACCACCGTCCCGCCAACGCCCCGCCACCGCCGGCGACAACCGCCCCCATCCTGAACCCTAAGATAGATAGTGGGGTACCTCTCCGAAGAGCCACCCTCCCCACTGCGGCTGGTTCTTCCTTCACCCCGGCGAGCCCACCCTTGAAAATCGACTGACCAAAAAGTCGATTCAGTCGACTGAAGTCTAGCCAAATCGGAGGAGCATCGCAAGCAAGAGCAAGAGCGAGAGCAGCAGCGCCAGCAAGAGCAATAGCAAGACCAGACCATGCAAGGGACCGAGAGCAAGAGCAGAGCTACAGCGCGAGCGAGAGCTAAAGCAGCAGCAGCTCCTACTGATGTGGACGTCACCGCCGAGGGAGCGACACCGTGGAGGAAGTGGCCGGTGACGCCACCATGGATGGAGCCGCACCGTGTCGGCTCAGGACCGAGCGCCGGCAGCACCGTGAGATCGAATAAAGAAGAAAATGCGGTGATTAGTGTACAACCTCTTTGGTGGTGCCGATTAGGCCGCAGCTTCATCTGAGGAAACGGTGATGATGATGCTCTTCCGGTGGTGCAGGTGAAGACAACGGTGTGGGAATGGAGGTGGCGTGAAAGATGAGGGGAACATCGGGGCAGTTCCTTGGAGGTGGAGGACGGGGTGGCTGAACCGGCGGGACGATGAGATCGACGATGGATCCTCATCCGGTATGGTGGATGAGGGACGTCGAGGTGTTGTTGTGGACGACGTCGTCGGGGAAGAGGCTCCGGCTGGGTGGCGGATGGAGCAGGGTGTGGGGTTTCATCGCGGGATTTTGCGGCCTCGATGTACGAATGGGTGGGCGGATGGGATGGCAGTGGGGAACCATGGCTTAGAGACGCGCTTGTCCGAAATGTGGGGTAAGTTACAAAAGTACCCCCCCACCGATTTGAGGCCGTTCTTTCGGTTCAGGGGTACCACGGGCATTTCGTGTGTCGGGATTTCACAGGAGGTGGGAGTTTTCGCGCGCGTCGTAATTTCGGAATAGCAAGGCGCGGGTTGAGATGGAGGGAGTTGTCGGAGCACAATGAGACAAAGATATATCTTAAATATTTCGGGCTAACAAGGCGCGGGTTGAAATTTCTGGACAAGCCTAACATGTACTGTACCAAATCAATGCGCACTACAAATGTCATTCAAAACTTTGAATTCATGTTATGTTCAATTAAAATATTTAGCTACGTGTATAATTCATGCAACGTACTACTCAAATGAACGTTTTAGTGCATTCCAAACGTATATACTACCGCTTCAATATTAACTAAATTTGAATAAGATCTACAGTAATGATTGTTGTGAAGTCAAAGCATTTGAATTCATTTCTCTGTTTTAATAAGATCTACAATCATCATTATTGTCAAGTTAAACCATCGTTTGTGTATTATCTTCACAGCACAGCACATGATTAGTCTCGAGTTACATATGAACTATGTGTACTATATGAACTCGAACTAGATTTTTTGAATCCACTTTATTTTGATTTCAAATCACATTACATTTCTAGCTCTAGCTAGATCTTCATAATCTAAACCATGTCTCATATGTATAATGTGTTTATCACATTATGTATGGTGCCCCGCCCCCTACGCCTACAAGTATTTCGATGTGAGTTGCAAACACCACACATTACAACAAATTCAAATAAAATGAGAGAATGTTCGATATATAGTATTGTTTAGATTGCTCGATATTTAGTTGTAAGCTGCAAATGCCGCACATTATCACAAATTCAAATAAAATGTGAGATTGTTTGATGTATAGTATGGTTTAGATTGTTTGGCATTTAGCTGTGAGTTGCAAACGCCATGCATTATCACATTATGGTATAACATGTGCACAACACGCGTATCACCGCTATATTCATGCATGCAATGTTTAAAACACTATGATCTCCTATTCAAATATATGAATCCGCTTCCATATCAAATTATGATCTTTGTTAGTCTCTTACACCCACACAATCCTCTAACCTTTGTAGCTACCTCCAACTTTCTCTCGTGCATGCACACGCCCTCCTCGCCCCCCTCCCTCGGCATTCTATCCACCGGGCACATTCCTTTTTTTCTTCAGGTCGTTCTCCCAGAGTCTCCACAACTCCTTTACGACACACACCGATCGATAAACCTCTCCAACGATGCCTGCCTACAGCATACACACACAGCTTCAATCTCCTCCTTTATGTGTCCTTGCCCCGTGTCTCTCATATGGTCAGACACACGCGTAAACTCTCGCTCCTCTTTTCATCGATATCACAACAGCACACTCCTTCCCCTATTTAGCTAGTAGTTGGGCCTCTCGCACCACCTCCTAGCTCCATTCTCTCTGTCTACCCATCTCACCGGGCCTTATTTGCCTCTAACAAATGGAGGTACACCGAACGATCTCTCGCTATACATATAGCCAGCTAGGTCCTTATAACTCGTTTTTACCCACACACCGATCGATCTACCTCATTAGTTGTGTCTCTCCCTTCCTCCGACAAACAACAATTGATCTACCGATCTAGTTAGCTTTTCTTACCAAACACATGATTCCCCTTCATCATCCATGGATGCGTCCCGACAGATCTATCACGCACAAGCACACACAGAAACACATCCCCACTCTTATTGATAATATTGCAGTTCCACCCTCAGTTTGTCTAGTAGGCCCCTCCCAACATCTCCGAGAAGCAACTCCATCACCCATCCAGCACTCTATGCCTCTCCCTCCCTCTCCCTCCCTCTCTCTCTCCTCTTTCTCTCTCTTTCTCTCTCTCTGTCCCATCATATTTCCCGTCCTTCAGTTATGTATGGATGTCGACCGATCTCCCTCAAGACATAGTTGGGTCTCTCCTTCTCAACACATATACGAGTCGTTCTACCTCTATAGTTAGGCCTCTGCCTACCCCTCCCCCACCCCCTCCCCCCCCACACACCGATACATCAAGCGCTCTAGTCATGTCTCCCTGCCACACACAAACTTGACATGTGCCCTCTAACATTCCGGTTGGCCAGTCGCCCTATATCTTTGACTTGCACACACACACACACACACACGCACACAATTTCGATGGCTCTCTTCATCGATCTCTTACCCACCCACTTGATCCTCTCTTCGACTCTATCGATAGCTATGACCCCTCCCTCTCTTCTCGTGGATTGCCCGACCCTCTATGTATGATATGGGTAGGCCTCCATTTCACACACATTGCATGCAAAAATTTGTTTGAGATGTCATCGACACATATTCCCACAAATAATTCACGAAATCAACCCCCCACCCCACCCCCACCCCCACCACAAAACAAAAAACACTCACGAACGCGGTTTGTATCTCTCATACACACCCACGTAGGTGGGGGACGTGCATGAAGAGAAGAGGTGCATGCACGGCGCACGTACTCCCGTCTCTTTCCCAACCACACTCGCGCGGATACACGGTGGAGGTCATTTCTGTACGAAAAAGGAAGCCACGTGGTAATTTTCCACATGTACTGGTTGTCCACTTGGTGGAGGGAGGATCGTCTACCACGGGTGAACAAACAAATTGCGACTTGACGCGTTATGTTAAATTAAAAAAAGAGGCAAACCATGTGGGGCCTACCTTAGAGGCAAGGCTCTATACACTGGAGTACTTTTGATGTGTCCCGTCAACTCGCCGAACGAGAAGAAGCTTGCTTAGTACGCCATCTCCCCCGCCCACGGGCGCGGTGGATCGCAGGATGAGGTGAAGCTTGCTCCTCCCTCGCCCATGCGTGCGGTGGCTCGCATGATGAGGAGAAAAATTTACTATTCCCTCCGTTTACTCCTCGTCCCTACTACCTTGGTTATAGAGATTATATCATATTGTTTGGAATATATATGTCCTTTAGTAGATTTCAATATGAACTACTAGTACATACTCCAAACACTGATGTATATAGACGTATTTTAGAGTGTACATTCACTCATTTTTCTCCTTATGTAGTAGCACTCTCCCTCACCCCTCGACCCTCGCCCACGTGGTAGACGTGCAGCAATTCATTCGGTCTCATATAGCCAGAACGATATATACTGCACTACCATTATTGCTCGACTTCCCAAAGAGGCGAAGAGCCAATCGCAAGGTTAATATTTTGGAGATGCCAAGCACAAGGTTATAGGAGAACGAGTAGTAGGTGCCGCGTCATTTATAAATATATTTTTTCTTCAGTGGCACGTACGCAATATGATAGGTTCATATGGAGAGAAAAGGAAACCGCTCCACTATATACATAGTCAGGACGGGCCAGCCTACACGGTTGCTTGCTGGGGTTGCTCTCTTCACACTCTCCCGCACAAAACGACTGTGGCCACATCTCTAACATCCCGGAGGATCAAGTCCGCTTGGGGAAGGGGTGGATGCTTAGTGTAGATGCGGTGGCCGTCGCCGACGGCGAAAACCCACTGTCGGCACGTCCTGATCAGGGGTCCCCGCCGTTCTATCTCACAAAGCCGTTGAGGTTGCCTTCGTCCCTTGCTCACTGCCACGACATGGGCAGTTGTTGCCTCCCGCCGCCCTCCTCAAGGTTGAGCTACGTACCTCGGGTACAACTCCCTTTACAGCCGGCTTGCACCACTACTCCAGCTACCCACATCACTCCATGTGGATATTTCTCTACTTCTTTGCCCCACACATACCTGATACCTCTACTGGCTTCTACGTACCGTATTTGTGATGAGTTTATGTCTCATCAACTAGTCCTAGTAATCGTATTCTAATCACGCTTCTTCAATTTCTTTGCCACAGGGATGCTCATCTCGATTTTGGTGAAACTTCACAAAATGATCCGATGGTCAAAAGGTTGCAAACTTCATTTATTAGGAAGCTCGAACATTGCCAGCAAATTGAAGCCTGGTCAAGGTTCACGGTTCAAGGGCTAGGGACTGCATGGATCGTTTTTTTCTTTAGATGCCTCTGTTAAAATATGTGTCAACTTTAGTAGTAGTACAACTTTGTACTAAAGTTTGCACAAAGTTGAGACAGTTATTTTGGAACGGAGGGAGTACATATTTGCTATGATCTATCAATCATTGAGATGCAATAGCATGCATGTTAGTCTTCTTTGTATTTGATGAAATGTTGAAACGAGCAACCTTGGAAGCAAGATACATGTAACAGGAGCTGGAAGCTTCATAGCATTGTACAAATTTATCTCGCTGATAAATTACAGTACGTACTAGTACTATACTAGTACTTCCTCCATTCCTAAATATAAGTCTTTGTAGAGATTTCACCATTAACCACATGCGGATGTATATAGATGTATTTTAAGTGTAGATTCATTCATTTTGTTCCGTATGTAGTTCACCTAGTGGAATCTCTACAAAGACTTATCTACTAGTAATAGCTAGCCCCCACTACTAGGAATTCTCTATCCTCCCCTTGAGCCACATCATCAAAATTGATGTAGCCATTAGATGAAGTAAATCAGTCATAATAGCCGTCTGATCTAGACGTTGAGAGGCTCCGCACTAAGCCACATGCAAGCATGCAGAAATACAGTGGCACATGCATGTGAGTGGGTTTTAAATCACATCAACATGTCTGCATGCAAGCATGCACCGGTAGCATGCATGTAAGTGAGCTTTTAAGTCTCGTTAACATGTCAAAAAGAAAAATATAATCCCATTATGCAGTAGGAGTTGGCTGATCTTTTTTCCTTACATGGGATGATCTAAATGATGATGGGAGTTTATTTAGTTTGGCTACCACATTTGTCATGCGGTTATAGATTTTTTCTAGTTCTATGAAATCGATAATTTTAGACAGAGAGATATACCACTGTTCCGCGGCAACGCGCGGGGACTCATCTAGTAATATTTAGGAACGGAGGGAGTACTATGTAAAGAGTTAGGTGTCGCATGGTGATAGTGTGAGGTGGGCCATGTAATCACTTTGCCTGCGTGTTTTCACTGCTCTTGCACTCCTCCGCTGTAAGAATGGAGAAAATTGTAATCTACTACCTCCTTTCGCCGATAGCGTGGGACATCCAGCAGTCCTACCACCTTAGTAATAAAGGCCAATGAGCCGTCAAATCACATAGACCCAGCAGTAAATTGGACGGACGAAGCAACCATCACTCTTGCGCCAGTGAGAGGTCGCGTCCGCTCTGCCCGGGCATGAACACTACTAGGGAAAAGGCTAGTAGCAGTGCGGGTTTTAGGTGTATCTGTAGCGCGGGTAGCGGCGCTACTAATAAGGCGCTAAAGCTAACACATAGCAGTAGCGCGTGCTCACCGGCGCTACTGCTACACAAGTGTATTAGCAGCGCGGTTAGCGGAAGCTCGCTACTGCTAGTAGCTCTAGCGCGCTTTTCCTGGACGCGCTACTGCTATCACGGCGCTGCTGCTAACTTTTATACACTCGCTACTGCTAATTTAAGTAGTTTTTTGTTTTTTTCGGCATATTTGTTTTGTATTTGAACAGGCTTTATAGAACAATCTTTAGCACATAGAAATGTCATCATGATACACATACAAATTCCTGCGATACCACAAATGTAATCGTAGCATATACATACAAATAGTCTCATCATAATCATCATCCAACACAAAGTGGTATCTTGTCATCATCTCGAAAATAGCGATACATGCAAGTCTCGAATACTTGCAACTACAACAACGTCATCCATCTAAACAAAGGTATATGCAAGAAGAGCTATCACTATGATTGAGAGCGGAACTATGCAGTACATGAGGTGGCAGTTACGAGTCCTCTCTCGCGCTAGCGTGAACCTCAAGTAACTAGCTTCTCCTTCTTGTCTGCTTTTGAAGCCTTTATGGATGGCGCCCGTGAACCCATTCACTTGTGCCTGACACTCATGCCACTCGTTGTACACCCCCGGAACCTTCCCTTTGTACACGACATAGCAATTCCATCTCGCCATCAAGAAACTAGGTATCTGTTAGAGATGCATGTTCATGAAGAGGATGTACAATCATATATCTGCAACAAAATATACTAGAGCAACATCGAAAAAGAAAGGGTTAGCAACTAGATGCAACATACAGTACGCAAATTAATTAACTAGAGGTACGCATGTCATCGTACACAAACTAACAAAGTAGCGTTACGCAAGTTCGACAGGGACCGTGGACATCACAAAGTTTCATCGCTACAAAAAGTATACAAGTTCAACCGACACATATCATCATCATCGGCATCATAAATCACTAGAAGTTCCATCCTTCCATATCATCGAGGATGAACCCTAGCTTCTTGAATGGCATGAGGTCTAGACGTTGCATGCCTATGCGAGTTCGGACGTCAGCTTGCGATATAGGGACGTGGTGGAACATCCCCTTCTCATCGACCGACTTCTTTCATGATGATCGTCGCAATGTCGCTTTGGATGCGAAAGAAGTCATCTCTAAGTTTATAATCCGCTTCTCCATGAGATTCTAGCCACTTGTGGATATGATCATCATTTCTGTTTCTCATGCGAAGCTTTTGGTGATCCGTGTTGAACTGAATCATGAGATAGACGATGTAGAATCCATCCTTCTTGCTTTGTTTTGGGACATGGATGGAGGAGAAGTTAGTTTTATGCGCGAAACCCATCTTCTTGTTCCTTTGTTTCCTGATCTGCACGTGGCCACCTCTAAAGTTGAAGCCTTGGAGAGCATCATCTAGAATATTCATTATGTGGGTGTAGTCTTTTATCTCGTAGTCTCTGGAAGGGTCAAAATACACGGCGTGGGAGACTTGCGGGTAAAGAACGATAAGGACGGCGCGCCCGTTGCTGCGGGGAAAAGACACCTCAAATTATTCCCCATATGAGAGAGAAGGAATGGTTGAAATGTACGAAAGGGTTGTCCGGAACTGACTTACTTTGGATGATAAGGCACGAGGACAATTTCCCGGTCCTTATTCTGTACCATGAAGTTTTGGAGGTACTCCCTAGCAGTTTCACGTTCAAAGTCGCCGAGACTCAAGAAAGACTCGTGCATGTAGTACGGATCCGCCACACAGATTTGCGAGACTTCTTCACTCTTCATGACGGAGCTCATATGTAGCGCAAAAAGGCGGACGATTGTAAAATCGAGCCGCCTTATTAGAAACATCTCAAAGATATGGTCAAACCGCAGGAAGAACACCTCCGCGGGCCGTGTCTCGACGTAGCACTTCCCCTCAGGCACACGAGTCGCGTATGTCGGATATCCTGGATCCTTTGAGGCTAGTAGGCTTTTCTCAATCGAAAGCACATGGTCGTGCAGTCTCCTGAGATCCCCTGATAGTGCCTCCAGCGGTTTTGGCGGTAGCATCGGCTCGCCCGTGAGACGGAACATGACCGCACCTTTCACGGGTACACGCTCTTCAGAATGCATCGTCTGGCTGCTATGTGCTCTGGCTTGTTTGGAGGCAGTTATCTTCCCCGATCTCTTCCTCTCCTTTTTCTTGGGCACACCTTCCAGACCCTTCCTTAACCCCTGCCCCAGTGTTCCTGGGCTAAGTATTGTACGACCCTCGTGCCCGGCTAGTTGAGCCTGTGTTGACGCGACATCTTCAGGCGTGTCCTGTGAGGATTTCATGAAGAGAGACTTTTTGCAATCCCTGCTATGACCCTGCCCAGGCATATCATCCATATCCTCATTAGCAAGCTGATAGCCCGATTCGTCATATGGTTGACTCATCATATCTATGTCATAGTCATACGCGTTTGTATTGATGTAATCCATAGGGTCGACCTCCTTCTCATTATCCATTCTCTGTTCTACAGGAGAAATTACATCAGCTAGTACTATTGCACCCCCTTCATCATGTCGTCCGCCGCTCTCACCCGGCACTACAGGAGCTGGTAATTGCGTAGGCGGGGTGGTGTTCTCCGCACATGCTTGTTGATGTGTGGTTATTGGTGTGCTCTCGGCCGGCCCCAGACGAATAAGATTCTTCGGCCATAGCAGCACCCAACCCTTGCAGCTTCCAATCCACGGCGGGGTCTCGTCGTCCGCTCCGACATGCCCAGCGGGGATCGGCTGGTTGTGGAACGTGGGTTGCGAGGGGTCCATTATCATTCCCTTTCCCACATCCACCTTCTCGCCTTTGATCAGGTAGAGTATGGTGCACGGGGTTTCTTTCTCCTGCAAACACATATGTCAGTGGCGTAAAACAACCGAAAGGCAACAAAAATGGAATATTATATATATATATATATATATATATATATATATATATATGTTGCTGCGACATGTAATTACCGTGACGGCGTTGAGCTCAGCCAAAGACGAAGGCCCACCTAGCATGCCTGAGACTGAGGACGGGCTGCTATGAGCGGGAGCGGCAGTGAGAGGAGGCCCGGTTGCGTGAGCAAGTGATGGTGCGATGGTGTTGTTGTTCATGGAGTTGCTCCCGACAAAGCTGGGCAACGGGAAATCATGTACCGTCTTGTCTGGATTTTCCTTCGTCCAGTTGATGATAACTGGAACCAAGTTAGTAGCGAAATCTTTTCTGCAGGCAGTTACAGCTGCATTGACTGCCTGCTGTAGCAACTCATATTTGTCCTCGACTGCTTTTTTCTTGACCGCAAGCTTCACCTTGGCGTCGATGTCCACCTGACTAAACTTCTTTTTCTGCTTCTTGGCCTCCGGGCCCTCGTCGTAAAACACCTTCCACGTGGCGCCGTCTCCAGCGCCGTGCACACGACCATATTGCGGCCGCTGGCCCAAAAGGAGTCCCTTAAGTTTGTTCAAGGCCCGGTCAAGAGGGGTGTCCCACTTGGGCCTCATCGGAGAACTAGGGCTTTCGGCTGCAAGCCGGTGTTGCTTCTCCAGTAGTCTAATCAATTTCCTCGTGATCTTGTCCGTGTAAAAAACATTTTTCTCCTTGTCCCACTTGTAGCGGGCCCTAATGAAGTCACGCTCCAAGGGGTTGGTGAACTTCGCGAAGGGGTCTGGGAGACCCGCGGCTTCACGTTCCGGATCCTCCTTATCCCATATGGGCCTTTTACCGAGGTAGCCACGGCTTCCGAGGCGATGCTTCCCCGTGTTCCTTTGCTGAAGGCTCTTGAATTTCGCAGCCTTAGCCTTGGCTGCCTCGGTAGCGCAAGTGTCCTTGAACTTTTCGAGCTCCTCTTCCGTAAGTGTCGGATTTTCCTCCAGAATCTTGGATAAGGGTTCATCAGCCTCAATAGCTCGTTTCACCCTCCCTTTCCAGGAGGCCAAATCATTGCTGAACATGCCCATGGCGTGATTGTTAATCTTTTTCATCTTTGGATCATCCCACGGTTGTTCTATGTTATTATCCCGGTCGGGGAACTTGAATCTCTTGTGCAACTTCGTTAGGAGCAACTGCGTCAAATGTTCTTTACTCCTTAATTCATCGTTGTTGATGCTCGTGCATTCCCGTAGGATGCATCCTACTTGGTTCCCATAGCACTTGCGAGGTTCTTCCGGCTCTAACGGCTCAAACTTGCCAAGTGCCATCTTTGTGATCACAAGTCGTCCAATCCCTAGTTTGTTAGGTTTTCGTATCCTCTGCTTCTTATGCTTCCTTTTTTCGGTAGCGGCATCGGGGTCGGTACCTTCCCCGCCGGTATCTTCCCCGCCGGTACCTTCCCCGCCGGTACCTTCCCCACCGGTCTTGGTGCCGGCACCGTCGGTGTCGATGTCGGTGTCAGTACCATCATCAAGGCCGACCTCCAAACCTTGCTTAGCAGTCAAATAGTCGAGGTACTCTTGTGCACCCTCATAATCCATCTCGTCTGCATCTTGGTCAGAAGGCCCAGTTTCTTCGTTGTTCGACATGTTTCCTATGATTAAGTGTCCTCATTTATTTCTAAAAGTATGAATAAATGAGAAATGACATAAAAAGAAATCTATGTGCCAGTACTCGATATGCCAACTATGTAGCACAAATCATGCCTTTATTCACGAGAAATTTCGGCATGACCTTTGCTAAAAAATGGACATAGAGCGCCTGAAATTCACCGGAACGGAAATGAATCAACATTCCGGCGTAACATAGGCCACTCAGATCATTTTCCAAACATGACATATCCACATATCACATGTCCAGTTCAAATTTGCTTATAAATTCAGCTAATTTTGAAACCTAGCTAAATTCATAACTAAATAGATAACCTAATTAACATACTACCATAACTAAAACCTAAGTAAATTATCCGAAGAACCCTAGCAGAGAGAGAGAGTGGGAGGGGAGATTTATAGAGGGTGCAGGGGCGAGGAGGCAGGCCCGACGATGGCCGAGGTTGGGAGGGGAGGAAGCAGAGGAGGGAGGCGAGGGCCGACGGGTCGGGGGCGAGCACGCCGAGGTCGGGGGCGAGCGCGCCTGGGTCGGGGGCGAGCGCTGGCGCCGGGGTCGGGGGCGAGGGCCGGGTCGGGGGCGAGCGCCGGGGTAGGGGTCGGGGGCGAGGGCGGGGTCGGGGCGAGCGCCGGCGCCGGGGTCGGGGGCGAGCGACGGGGGAAGAGAGAGTGGGGATTTGGGGGGAAAAGGCGGGATGAAGCAGGGATAGTGAGAATTTTTGGTTAAGTGGACGTAGCAGCAGCGCGTTTGGCCAAAATGCGCTGCTACTACCTTCAGTAGCTGTAGCGATTTGTACGAAACGCGCTACTACTACCTTCAGTAGCTGTAGCAGTTTATATGAAACGCGCTACTACTACCTTCAGTAGCCGCTACTACTTCCAGTTTTCCTTTTTCTTTTCCTTTATTTTCTCCCACTTTTATTTCCAGAGAGCAGTGAACGAAGGGAGGGCGACATATATTGCATCATCTGACTGTTAAATATGTATGCAAAATAGGAACATATATATTACATCATTGGACCCATGCATAATAATGGCTAAGTGTGTATACAAAATAGGAACATATATATATATATATCTATATATATATATATATATATCTATATATATATATATATGTTACATCATTTGACCGATAACATACGGTTCCTCAGCGCTGACATTTTCGTTTTAGAGTCAGCTTCTTTCCCTTCTTGTTCGTCGACGAATAATTGAGCCCCTCATTGTGACTTTGCCTTTTCCATGGAGTACGATTTTTCTTAGGTAATGTGGTATTGATTCTTCTTTTGACGTATACTTCATCATCATCGTCATCTTCATTCATTGGGTTGCCGTACAGATCATAGTCTTCCTCATTGGCGACTCCATCCATTCCAATGATGTTCCTTTTGCCTCTCCTCAAGATAACACGACTGGGATTGCATGGGTCGGTTATGAAGAAGCATTGCGTCACGTGCTTAGCGTGTACCCATGGCTCGTTTTTTGCGATAGCGTTCACAGTAGTGCTCTTGGCGTCGGGTATACTCATGGTAGTGAAAATCCGGTTTTCTCTTTCGACATTCTTTGCCCATCTGACACGGAACATCATCGTGTTGTGCAGTCCAGAGTAGTCAAGCTCCCAAATCTTCTTGACCCTTCCATAAAATCATTCAGTTGCGCCGTTGTCGCTGCCGGTCATGCATTCCATGGGTCACCCCTGAGTTCTAATCATCATTGTCCATATCTTTGGCCTCCGTGTAGAACGTGTATCCGTTGATATCATATGCCTGATAGGTTACGAGGTTGGGCGAGGGGCCATGTGCTAAGGCGTATATGAGCAATCCATCCTTAGAGCCCTCCTCCGGGGGATTAGCAATAATATGCTCTTTGAACCAATGCAGGAAAGTGGAGTTGTGCTCTCTAGTAACTTCGGCGTTCGTCCTGCATACCCCCCGGTCATGATACTTCTTTTCCATAATTTCTTTGTGCAGTGCCACGAAAGATCTACCTCGTCTAGGTGTTGTAGCACTACCAATTTTGCTCTGTCAAAGTCGCTGCGTCGATCTGAGTATGCCACGTGCAGTTCGCTGCGACCGTTGTAGTGACCATCTCCTTCGAGCCTCCCATCGTGCTTGTTAACGAGCAAACCAATACTAACACCACGTAGTGGGTCCGGCGCCTTTCTCATCGTCTTTCCCGGCGCGGGGCACTCCTTCCAGTTTTTCAACAGCTCATCGATTTCGGCACCGCCCCGCTTACGTGGAGGTCATCGATGCTCAGTGTGACCATTGAATAGATCTCCATGGTTTCTCCACGGGTCGTCCTATTCAAGCCATCTTTGATGCCCCATGTACACGATTTTCCCAGACCCACCATCTTTCCTTGATGTTAGCTGCTGAGACGTCGTATCATCCATGCACCGCGTGCATCCGCAATTTCCATGGCACACCTGGCCTGCCACATATCCGTAACCGAGATAGTCCTGCACTGTTGTGATCAGCGCGGCTCTCATGTTGAAATACTTGCCTTTGCTGGCGTCCCATGTCTTGGCTGGTGTTATCCATAACGTGTCTAACTCCTCTTGAAGTAGCCCCAGGTACAAATTAATATTATTTCCTGGTTGTTTCGGCCCTTAATAAGCATGCTCATGTGAATGTACTTCGATTTCATGCACAACCAGGGGGGAGGTTGTACATCCATACAAACACGGGCAATGTGCTATAGTTGGTGTTCTAGTTGCCAAACGGATTCATGCCATCGGTACACGCGTCGAGCACGATGTTCCTTGCATCACATTCAAAATACTGATAAAAGCTGTTCAACGCTCTCCACTGGCTTCCATCCTTCACGTGTCTCAGCTTCGGATCATCTCCATCGTCGGTATTCTTCCTCTCCGTGTGCCAGCGCATTAGCTTTGCTTCCTTGGGATCTACAAAATACCTCTGGAGACAGGGAGTGATCGGTAAGTACCATACAACTTTCTGGGGATATTTCTTCCCGGCCTTCTTGTATCGAGAAGCATTGCACACCGGACAACTTGTTTTTTCCGCGTGCTCCTTCCGATAAATTATGCAATCGTTGATGCATGCATGGTATCTAACATGTGGCAGATCAAGAGGGCACACGATCTTCTTGGCCTCATCAACACTAGTAGGACATAGATTACCCGCGGGAAGAACATCCTTTAGGTACTTGAGATGCTCATCGAGGCTAGTGTCGGTCCATTTGTTTTTAGCCTTCGTCTTCAGGAGTTGGAGCGTGAAACTCAAGCGGGTCACCTCAGGATTGCAACCATCATACAATGGAGTGTTCGAGTCTACCACCAGTTGCTTCAGCTTAGCCTCCTCTCTAGAAGCAGCTCTCTCAGTACTCGTCTCCTTGCGAAGCAATGCTTGAACATGAGGGTCCCGCACGATTGAACTTAGTACCAATGAACTCTGCTGCGTGGAGTCCATGTCGTTCTCTCTGCCGCCATGTCCGGCCCCTTCTCAGCCGCCATGTCCGGCCTCTTCCCCGCCGCCATTATCGATCATCTCTTCGTCTTGCCCCGTGTCATCATTGCCTGCCCCGTCGGCATCCTCAACATCGTCATCCTCATCTTCAGTTATCCACCGAGTATAGCCATCCATGAAACCAGTCATGAGCAGGTGCGCTTCGACACGACCATCGTCATAGGGGGCGAGCCAAACTATTCCTTTGCATTTTCGACACGGACATAAAACCTATGTCCGGTTATTTTCTTTCATGTCCTGCACCGCCGACCGCAACCACCTGTCCACCATCGTTCCACTGACCATCGTCAACTCTGCATGGTAATAATAAAAAAATTGATTATAAAAATGCGTGCATGCATCAAAGTCATACAAAAATTCAGCATGACCTTCCCTAAAAATAGGAAATATATGGATCTAGAGTTTGCCCAGAATTCGCCAAAACGGAAATAAATCGACATTTCGGCAAAACATAGGCAACTCAAAAGCACAATTTGGCGTCAACTCATGCCACACACACAATTTCCACAAACATATCACACACACATAAACATATTTCCATTTTGCAAAAGCATGAAATTTTCATCACCTATCTCGAGCACACGGTGATATGATGTTGTAGGGAGATCAAAAGTGCACAAAGCTCTTCTTGACAAACATAGATCTAGTTAGGGGGCAAATAGGTCACTTAACTAAATCCTACATCTACCTAGCTACCTAATTTGGGAGGAGACAACTTCAACTAGTGGAGGGGAAGGAAAAAGAGAAAGGAGATGCATTAATGGAGGTGGTGTAGTTAGGTAGGAGTAATGAAGAGAGAGAAAGGTAGATAGAAGAGAGAGAGTAATGGGGGAGAAGTATTGAGGAAGAAGAAGAGTGAGAGTGGGAGCATGTGGGAGGTAGGGGAAAGGGAAGAGAGGAGGGGGAGGGGGGACGGTGGGGAAAAAGTGGTGGGTTGGTGCGGATTAGCAGTAGCGCGGGACATAAAACGCGCTACTGATAAGGAAGTAGCAGCAGCGCGCTTTCGTCAGAAGCGCTACTGCTAACCGGGACAAAAAGTGCGTCCAATTTGATAATTAGCAGCAGCGACCTCCAAAAAACCGCGCTACGACTACAGCTTTAGCAGTAGCGCGGCTAGCGATACCGCGCTGCTACTAAATGGAGGTGAGGGGGCACTGTCGGTCGATATTTGTAGCAGTGCGTGTTACACAGAGTGCGCTACTGCTAAACACTTGTCAGTAGCGTGTTTTCCTCCCCCGCGCTACTGATAATTAGCAGCATCGCTCCTTTTTGAGCAGCGTTGCTGCTAAGATTCTGTGTATAGGGTTTTCCCTAGTAGTGGAATGCGGCACCGATTCTTTGGAGCGACGCTGACCGTTTGGGGCGAGAAGCGCGCACGATCGATGGAGGGGCTTTGGGTGGGCCAGGCTGGTCAGGAGCGGGCGTGGCAGCTGTCCGCATGTCCTTACTGGACATGCCCGGAAACGAGAGGATGCACCGACTCCCGCAGCTAAAATCGTACACTACACACCATATCTCTGTAGGAGTAGGTCGATCTGTCGCACTCTCAAACACACACATGCTGTTAAATACACACACGCACATGCACGCACCTTGGTCCCGTTGCACCTTCTAACGTGACTTATTACACCTAGACGGAGGGAGTAGTAAGTATACGAGATACAGTGGCACACTGACTTAAGTCGAATACAAGTGCCCAAAATTTGTGTGCATGTTATAATAAGGATTCACTTAAAATAGTACATGAGCGAACAGAGGGATCAATTGGACAGTGTTCACGAGCAGTAGCGAGATGTGTGAGGTAGTAAGATACACCGCTGGCGATTTTCATTTTTCTTATTAATTTGTTTGTTTCACCCTCTGACTGGTCGGACCCAACGTACTACGTGGAGAGAGGTAAGGTGACTAAGGCTGCATTATTTCTGCACCACTGTGGATAGTCTTACCACCAAATCCACATGACACGATTATGATTGAAATCCTAATGACTCCCACACACACACAAAAACACGGCATGCCTGTCACACAAATGCAGGAACTATAAAAGGTTATTTTCCTCTCGTTGAACATAACGGGAGGGTTGTGTAGCTGGTTAGCCTGTTCGCTCATCAAACTTGAGGTCTCGGGTTCGATAACTACACTTGAGCATAATTTTTGCCAGGAGGATTCTTTGACTGGTCAAAATGTTTTCTAGGGTTTGCACGCTTCACACTCTCTCTCCAGTATATATACACACGCTAGAGCCTCAGCGCTTGTATTTTCTCTCTTCACACTCTCTCGCCCTCTCCCACTGGAGCCTCAACGCTTGTAGTTGCTCTCTTCACACTCTCTCGCCCTCTACAGATCTAAACAAGACTTCGTTGGCCTCTCTCTCCCCTCACTGCTGCTCAAAGAGCCGGCAGGATCCGTCCGCCAGGAAGGGAAGGAGGCTTAACGCTGTCGCCGTCCGCGAGGGAGGGAATCCACTACCGGCGCTGCTGTTCACTTTCCACCCAGTGGCGGCGCGGGAGGGCCTCCGACCCCTTCTTCTTCGTCGCCGTCCCGTCGCCCACCGAACCACGCCCCAAGAACCTTAAGGTATATTTTACTTACTCTGCATGCATTGCTCTAGCTGCATGTATACCATGAATCTAGGATGTGGTTCAAAGAGGAAAGGAGTGGGGGAAAGTAGTGGGAAAAGTTGTATATAGCATGAATCTAGGACGTGGTTCAAAGAGGAAATGAAGGGGGAAAGTTGTATAGCATGAATCTAGGATGTGGTTCAAAGAGGAAAGAAATGGGGGAAAGTAGTGGGGAAAGTTGTATCGCATAAATCTAGGACGTGGTTCAAAGAGGAAAGGAAGGGGTGAAAGTACTAGTTCAAAAAGGAAAGGAAGGGACAAGGCTGTAGAGTTTGAGCAGGACTAGATTTGCTGCGCTCACATAGGGAAAGGTGTCTAAAGATAACAAAACTGGGACCAACACAAATATGCTCCTTGGTTGTTTGTTCTTTGTTGCAACAGACTGTGCATGACCACAGTACATCGGTAGATGCACATGGTGCTGGTGCGTCCACTGTCCCGTGCAACTCATTAGTTGTTGTTAATCTAAGGCCCTGTTTGGTTAAAACCTCCCTAGTCCCTACCTGCTTGGTTCCAGGGACTAAACATGGACTAGAGGTTATTAAATGACATGATAAAAGACCATGTTACCCCTAGTAATGAACTAATAGAGTTTAACGAATTTTATTGTTAATATAATCTATATGTTAATATTAATCAATGCCACCGTTTGAGAAATGCTACTGTCTTGCTTTCTTTCCCATTTAGATAAGGTAGATGCTTCTTTTTGTTGGCTTCTGTGTCATCCACCGTTATTGACCACTAGTTGTTTCCTTTGCACCTCTGTGTAAACAGGGTTATCTACTTCACCTCGTTGCCATTGTGACCTTTTGTTGCACTGCACAAAACACTTTTGTTTTAAGAGTGTTTTTGGTAGTTCAACCAAAATGTCGCACCGACAATGTTGCTTGATTGCTTGATCTTAGTGGAACTGCACAAGATGAGATCTTACTTCCTATCCGTTAAGGTGAATTTGGTTCAGATCTTCTTCTTGTGAGTTGTTTGAATTCCGCATCATGAGAGGTCAGTACTAGCCTTCTTTCACATGATTCTACAGTGTGCTTTCATATGTTGTGCTCCTTGTACGATAATGTTGCATGATTTTAGTGAACTGCACAAATGGAGACAAGACTTCCAATCTGTATGTGCACCGTAATATCCCACTGAGGTAAGATAAGGATATTTCACAACTGCTGGCCTGTATTTTGCCACTTTCATCAGCAAATTAAGTTTAGTACTATACTTGTGCTCCCTAATTGACATGCCAAATCTTACATTGAAGGCTAAGCTTGTCTGTTATTGAACAAAGTGATGAAGGAGAAGAACAAGCGGAATAAAAACAAAAATCAACTCCCGGTTCTGTAATGAAGCACTGGAACTGTGATGACACAAGTAATGATATAGTTTTGCATCTTAATTTATTGCTATGGCTGGAACGATCAATTGTTTTGCCACTGATTTGATGCCATACGTAATTATCTCTACTTGTGCAAACAGGGATCTTCTTTGAAGATACCATATATTTTAGTGGAACTGCACAAGAAGATGTTGGAAACATTAAACTAATCGAGGAGTATATAGTAAGCATGGCCACCCCCGTAGATAGCAACAGATGGTTCCGGAGAAGTGCTTCATTTGTATGCTCTACACAATCAGCCTCCTAACAAATGTTGGTACTCACCCACTGATTTCATCCATATGATTGAGCTTTGTTATCTCTATTGGTGTTGTGCTACTATTTAGATACTGTCATGAAAAAGTGGTATTGTCCTTGAGAAGTGCTTCATCTGTGCTGTTTTAAATATTTCCTTTCCTTCCCCACAAGACCAAACTAACTTCAGCTCAGAAGGACTGACAAATCTCCATTTTTTTGCTGTGATGCGCGAGTACAATGTTGTTCTAGGATTCTTTCTGGTGAGTTCCATTTTTCTAAAAGTGTGCTCTACATGGACCATGTATGTGCCTGTTGAAACTGTCAATTCATAGTACAGTTTGCTTTATACTAATCACTTATTTGTATTTGTGCAAACAGGGGGTGCTCAGCTTGATTTCAACGGGAACTGCGCAAAATGTTCACGAATACATTGAATCATTCATTTCCACCACAAGAAAGGAGGTGCCCATAAGTTCAAGGCGTTGCAACATATAAGGGCGAAATCATACAAGCTACGCGCGAATTTGGTTGATTTTGGCGGAACTGCACAAAAAGAACAACTGGTTTATTTAGCATGAGGTGCCATGTCAATGTCTGAACAGATGGCACCCCCTGCCCATTCCACAATCATAGGCATTTGATATTTTGGAATGGGACAACCTTGTCAAATTTTGGTCATTGATTTTAGCAAGATATGCGTTTGATATTTTCGAATGGGACGCCCTTTGCTGTCAGCAGCGGCGATCAATTTTTTCTTTATTCTTTAGTTGTGAAGTAAATATTGCCTCTAACATGTGAGTCGCTGAGATGCATAATCATCGGTTGTTTTGAATGTTCTCTATGAATTGCCGGGCCTGTGTGTTTGATTGTAATGTATAGAAACGGTAAAAAGCTGCTCAAACTCTTTGTACTCCTTCTGTTCCTTTTTACTTCGCACATTGTGAAAGTGCATACTTTTTTGTATAAGATTGGTCAAAGTAGAGATACTTTGACTGCAGACAAAACTTGTATGCAGACTAGAAAGGACCGGATGGAGTACATGTGAAACTGCTGCAAACGTGGTGGTCACCTTGGGGATAATGCTAGTACGTATTGTTTTGCATGTTCGTCCAATGGCAGTGATACAGGAATTCGAACTAATCAAAATAAATTCATTCATACACGGTCGGATTTCATATAAACATGCCGGATTTCATTACATTTCATACATTCTTGAACTAAAAAGAGGTGTTTGTGGCCGCATGCATCTCCCAGATGCAGAGGCCGGGTGTCATCCTCCTTTTCTAAAAAAAACTAAAAAGGGGTGCGCTAGAGGTATAATTAATTAACCGAAGCTACCCACCTGTGTCCCGCTGAGCCGAACAGAAGCTTCAGTGACTTAACAGCAGGTGCAGGTGCGTAACTGACATGTGGCCTGTTGGGCCCACGTGTCAGTCATCCAACTGCACCAGCGGTTAAGTAGAAGCAGTGTTCTTCTCCAGCGCAGCTCTCTGACTCCACGTCGCTGCCAAGAAGCTAACCGGCCGTTAATGGTCAACCCGCCTAGCTTGGCTTCAACCAGAGGGTAGCAGCGGTGGCCTTACTTGGACCCGAGCGGCGGCGACCTACCGTGTTCTACTCTTCCTCGTTTTATGTGTGGCACGGCCTCGTTGGCAGCGGGGCGGGGCCTCGGCGGAGCTGGCGATGTCCTCTGTCTCGTTGCCGGCGGGTGGCGCCTCAGCGGAGCGGTGGAAATCCTCCCCCACGTTGTCGGCAGGGTGGGGCCTCGGCTGAGCCGGCAATGTCCTCTGCCTCGTTGTTGGCAGGGCGGGGCCTCGGCGGAGCCGGCGGTGTCCTCTGCCTCGTTGTTGGCGCCACGGGGCCTCGGCGGAGCATGGCTCGTCGACGCCAGCGGAGTGGGGACTCGTCGGAGCCGGCATTGTCCTCTGCCTCGTCCTCGGTCTCGCCAAATAGCACCTCGCCCACTTCATCGCCCTCTTTGTAGGCGGCCACAGCCTCCACCACTCGCATGCGATACTATGAGCGCTCGAGGCGGCCCTTGCGGGCGGAGCGGTACGAGTCGAGCAGCACCTCCTGCTCCGCCCGCTCCGCAGCGATCTGCTCCTCCGCCTGTAGGTGCTCCTGGAAGAGATGGTGGTTGTAGGCGGCGTCGGCATGCGCCTCCCGGAACTGCTCCTCACGCATCTGCATCACCCTGTCCATATATTGGGCACGGGCCTCGCCGATGGTCATGGTGCAATGCACCGGCGAGGATGGCGCGGAGGAGGGGGTTGGCGCCGGATCGTCGACTACCATGTTCTCCATTGGGACGTCGTCGTCCTCTGGCTGCCTGCCGGCCAGCCGGTCGGCAGCAATGGCTGCCATCTCCTTGTGGTCCGTCGTCCGCCCGTCCTGAAGAGAGATGGAGCATGAGGAAGCCATGGTGGGCAGTAGTGGTGTGGACAGGAGAAAGGGAACGGATGCGGATGACTGCGGCTATGGCCGGCGCAGCAGTATATAGCAATGGTGGGCGGGCGGAGGGATGGACCTGTGGCGCCGGAGTAGCCGCCTCGGCAACCGCGTATCATTAATGTGTGCGGCAGATGGACGGATGGATGGCACTTGTGTCGTTTGAAGGCGGAGCAATCGCCTGCACCGGGAAGCGGGGCGGCCGGTGCTGACTGTTTCGGGCGGAAAGCGCGCGTGGGCGAGGAGTTGACTTTACTTGGATAGGATGACAATGGGGACCCACCAGGTCCATAGCCTCACGTACGCAAGTGCCTCCTTATTATATATATATAACTATAATTTATTTTGCTTCCTCCTGGTTTCCTGACATCACGGTCCCACACCATTGTCAACCTATGTACTCCCTCCTTTCCGGTTTATAGGGCTTATCTAAAATTTTTAGTTTTTCCATTTTATAAGGCTCAATTTGGTTGTTTCCCATCACATGTTCAGATTCCAAGGTGCATTAAATCATTCCATGCAAGTATTAAGAGAAAATTGACCAATGCATGTACTTTATGCATGCATGCATTGCAATTAATGCATTGATAGACATAATTTTTTGAGGATAACAACAGCATTAATTAGGTGCTTTTGCAAAACTACCTTGATTGGTGAGATTTTTGAATTGAGCATTATAAACCGGAAAGGAGGGAGTAGTCAATAGATGAGAGAATTGCACAATAAGCGGCCGACAGCTGGGACCAAGCAGCTCGAGCAGTATTTGTGTTTTTGAGGTGTGAGCACTATAGAGTTTCTCGATGTTTACCCCAGATATTAATTTTTTCCCTCTGAACAACAACGAAAACATCACTGCAGGTATTAACTGGGCGGGCTGTGGCCCGTCTAGCCCAGGCTAGATATCCAGCCCAGATATTAATTTTTTTCAAGCTGAAAATGGCTATCCCAGCTATACTTTTTTTGAGGAATACCCAGGCAAGGTCAAGTTGTTATTCTCCGCCCTGCTGGGCTGCAAATCATTCCTAGGAGGGATGCATTAGGCTTAACAAGAAAATGGGCTTTAATAAATAATAAATGGGATGTAATTATAAAAACTGGGTAGTAACTATAAAAAAATGCACCAAACAGTGATTACTTTATAAAATATAATTTTTGGAATATTGAAAATTTTAATTTCATTAATTGTTGCGAGCACAATGTTTCGTTGGATTTTTACGTAATATAAATTTATATTGAAATTGTATTTAATCTGACTAGAAATTTTGGGATAAAAATATTCGGATCCCATCAAAATATGGGAAATTTTATTGAATTCTGTTTTGAACGGTTTGTTGAAATGGGCTATACTTTTAACAAACTGTAAATGGGCTGTAGTAAATTCCATTAGAATTCAAAAATGGGCTACACATTCTTACAAATCTCAAATGGGCTATAAGTTCTCTGCCACACACTTCTGACCTTACTAAGTTGACGCGTCCCCTAAAAAACAGAGTTGACGCGTATGCAAGGCTTTGTCAACTTATAGTCAACACACGGTTCTAGCAGCAGTGGCCGTTGGATGTCCATCCAATGGATGCCATGCTTCTTCTTCAATCTCGGATATTCTAGCTTCACCCGCCCAAAACATTATTCCTCCCCCTGACATCTGGGGCGCACCATTTCGGAAGCTGGCCTATGGGCCTACTAAGTTGACGTACCAAGGGCTTTGTCAACTTAGTCAATATAATGGATTCTAGCTGTAGTGACCGTACGATGTCCATCCAACGGCCGTCGTGCTTCTTCAACCTCTGGTCTTCTTGCTCCAGCCGCCCAAAGCAGCGCCGGTCGTGCCGCCTGCTCCTACCTCCCGTGGCCGGCTGTGCTGCCGCGGAGGCCTCACCGCCCCCTACTACTCCCACCGCTGGCCAGGCCATCCCTCCACTCACCCACACCCCCTGTTATTCTGCGGCGACGGCAGTGCAGCCGAACCAGTGAACCCTCATACTCCTCTCCGCGTGTGCATCCACTGCCGCGTCTTCCCCGGCTCCTCGTCGTCCCCTTCCTAGGCCTTGCCGTCGTCCATCGCTGTGGTGCTCTCGAAGCGGCCTCGTCAATGTGGTCTAGGAACGACTTCCATCGGACGTGGACTGTACGTGGAGAGGCTGACAGCTGGGTCCACGGCAGCCACAAGGAAGTGCCTCCTTATTACGCGCAAAATAATTATTCCTCCACCTGACAGCGGGGACCCAACAGACGGGCCATCATATTTCACGAAAAAATGATTCGCCCCCTGACTGCTGGGACCCACGAGCTACATCTTCGCACGCAAGGAAGTGCGTCCGAAAAAAACGATTCGCCCCCCTGACTGCTGGGACCCACCAGCTACGTCTTCGCACGCATGGAAGTGCGTCCGGAAAAAAAACGGTTCGCCCCCCGACTGCTGGGACCCACCAGCTACACCTTCGCTCGCAAGGAAGTGCGTCCGAAAAAAAAACGATTCGCCCCCCTGACTGCTGGGACCTAGCAGCTACACCTTCGCACGCAAGGAAGTGCGTCCGGGCAAAAAAAAACGATTTTCCCCCCTGACTGTTGGGACCCAATAGCTACACCTTCGCATGCAAGGAAGTGCGTCTGAAAAAAAAACGATTCTCCCCCCTAACTGCTGGGACCCACTAGCTACATCTTCGCAGGCAAGGAAGTGCCTGACAGTCGGGACCCGTCTGATCGAAGCGTACGTAGCGTTGTCATCCTGGTCACGAACGTGTACGTACATACTAGTCGATGTAGAGGCGTGCACATGTCGTAGTAGAGGTGCGCACGTGTCGTAGTAGAGGCACGCACGTAGCATGTACACGTATGTACAACGGCCAAGGTGCAAGAAAGAAAATACGACCACATATGTGTACATACGGGTGGGGTCTCGAATGCTTAGTCGCGCATACGTACGGCGAGGGCTCGTGTTTATGGGGAGGCAATAGAATGTGTCGTGTTCATGGGGAGGCAACGTAATGCGTCGTGTATTTGGGGAGGCAACGTAATGCGTCATGTTCATCGGGAGGCAACGGAATGCGTCGTGTTCATGGGGAGGCAAGGGAACGCGTGGGAGCCAACCGGCTTGGACAGAACAGGCGATGGAAACGAGGCCTGGCGTACCGCAGAACGGAGGAAACGGCCTTGTGTTCGACCGGCCACATTCGGAACGGGGTCCTGTTGATCGGGAGGGGTGTGGCGTACCGCAAAATGGAGGAAACGGACCTCCTACGGTCGAAACAGGGGTCCTATTGATCAGGAGGGGTGTGGCGTACCGCAAAACGGAGGAAACGGACCTCCTACGGTCGAAACAGGGGTCCTATTGATCGGGAGGGGTGTGGCATACCGCAAAATGGAGGAAACGGAACTCCTACGGTCAAAACGGGGGTCCTGTTCATCGGGAGGGGTGTGGTGTACCGCAAAACGGAGGAAACGGACCTCCTACGGTCGAAACGGGGGTCCTGTTCATCGGGAGGGTTGTGGCGTTCCGCAAAACGGGACTCCACGGGATATTGTTCATCTCCACCGTCGACCTCCTCCAGCCTTCACGGGCTACCGTCGACCTCCTCCAGCCTCCACGGGCTCCTGTTCATCCAGGCTCCACCGCGCACTACTCCACCGGCTACTGTTCATCCAGCCCTCCACCATCTACTGTTCATCCAGCCCTCCACACCACGGGGTCTTGTTCAACCACCCCTCCATGCCACCCCTCCACCGTCTACTGTTTATCCAGCCCTCCACACCACGGGGTCCTGTTCATCCAGAGGCAACGCCACCGCTCACTGTTCATCCAACCCCCCGCAATGCTCACTGTTCATCCAATCGATCGGCTTCAGTTAGCAACAGTAGCGAAGGAATCGCTCCATCGGGTTCAGTTAACAGCCATCGATTGATCGCTCGGGTTCAGTAACGCATAGCCTGCAGTGTAATCTCTCGGGTTCAGTTAGAGCCCAACACCTCGCTCGGGTTCAGTTAGAGCCAACGCCTCGCACACACTCGTGTACGTGTACGAGAGAAACGCGCATCGCTCGGCCCCCGACCTCCCACCGTAACCGGCAACTCCCCAAAATTTTCCTACCCCTCGCTTCTACCACGGTTTTTCAGTCATGGACGGCCCAAAGAATTTCATGCAGCTACATCTCCGGCCTGCCCAGGACGAAAAGCCCATTTTTTGTCATGATTTTTTGTCATAGAAGTAGGAGCCCACCACATCTATGATGATACCGGGTTCTATCACAATTATCGTCATAGAAGTGTCATATGTATGACAGATAAAAAATTCGTTCGTCCCAAAATGTCACGGATGTGTCTTTTTTTTGTAGTGAGGAGAGTCCCACTCGGACACAGAACGAAGTCTTCAATCTTGTATCTTCATAGTCCAACAGTCAGGCATAAGCATATAGTTCGGCTGTCCGAGGACCCCCTAATCCAGGACTCCCTAAGTAGCCCCTGAACCAGGCTTCAATGACGATGAGTCCGGCACGCAGATTATCTTCGGCATTGCAAGGTGGGTTCTTCTCCGAATTCTCCCGAGTACATGTTGTAACAAGCAGTGTCCGGCTTCCCATTTAATGTTGCACTCATCGGCTTCTGTACTTTAATAATGTCAGTCTCCATGTGTCGAGCAAATGCGTGAAGTCGGAGCATTTTACACTTGCCACCTTGACCATGTAAATAATCATCTATTAAAGAGACGAGGATCCTCAGATCCAAATCACACCATCTTCCCCAAGCGAGGATTCGTCAGAGCGCGCTCGAGACCATCCCATCATGGCCGGCCACCGCAGCTCTTCCTCTCGCCCCTATAGCGCCAAGCCAGGTGATTGGGAGAAGTGTATCGTGTCCCACGGCCAATTGGTGAAATTGCAGACCCAGGGGTTTCTTCCACCTGCATATCTCTTGTCCCCGTTCGAGCCGGATTAGCCACCTTTGATGGCGGGGAGCAAGCGGAGAGTTTTCCCAACCCATCCCGGGGGGAGCGAGTGTGCCTTGCCCCTTACTTGCTGAGGGGCATCGGATTTCCAATCTTTCCGTTCCTCCGCGGGCTCCTGGAGTATTATGGCTTCCAGCTGCACAACTTCACCCCTGCCTCCATCCTACACATCGCAGGTTATGTACAACCCCCCAAGCTGGGAGAGTCACTATCTCTGACTCAACTCTATTCCTTACCGCAGTCTTTCATTGCAATTTTCACCTTGCTAGTCCATAACAGGAAATGCAGAAAGCCATGACGGAGATCCACAACCCGCCTCCACAACCAGAGGACCACAACTGGGCCCACGACCCCGGACTCGAAGAGGATCCGGACATATTTGTGGAGTTTGACGGCAGGGTGTTTTACTAGGCGAGCTATGATGGCACCTTAGTGGCCATCATCACCGATTATCCTGGCCTCCTCCCGACACCACGTGTAAGTAAACAGGAGACTTATCTTTAGAAAAGGATTCCATCTTTCCACCTTACCCACCGCACATATATTATGCTATAAAGGGAAAGCCATCGGTGTGCCATGCCGAACCCGCGGCGACTCACCAAACAAGGGGCGCCCAAGCCGGGTAGGCTTAAAAGGAAGGGTTAATTATCCTTTTGCCCTCAGTGGTGTCCATCTGCTCAGTTTTGCCCTCAGATGCAAATTGTGCTCAATTTTGCCCCTAGTCCATGCGCACCGACTCGTTCTGTGAACTCTAACATCTCCGTCAGGTCAACGTTTTGACCCGGCCCTTACAGGTGGGACCAGGTGGCAGACGCGTGGCTTGTGGGACCCAACAGAGAGCCGTTGAGCATAGAGCCGTTGCAGGTGTGCTATATAAGCGGGCGACAGCGGCGGAGACCACGGTGACAGAGAGCACGACGCTGACCACGGCGAGATAGCGAGAGCACGGCGGTGGGAACTTGTGGAGGGCTCGGCGGTGGGAAGCTAGCTGTGGAGGGCACGGCGGTGTTGAGATCCCGTTCGGCTCCGAGCTCCATGTCTTCCGCAAGCTCCCGCGCCACCTCACGGATGCAGAGTCGGGCGCGTGTGGAGATGCCTGTCTTCGTCTGTCTGTGGTGCCGGGCGAGCGTTGATCAGAGGGTTTCTCACACACCGAGGAACCAAAATCGTCCGTTCTAAGTGTGCAGCGGGAATGGGGTAAGAATCGGGGTAATTGCACCATTTTCGTGGTCGGGATCTTTGAGCAATGGGTTGATCTATTCCGTGTTCATGCAGGTGACATGCTTCTTTCTTTGGGTCGATGCTCTGGCCAAGACTGATAAATGAACTGCAAGAAGAGCATGAAGGATGGTGGTGCATGCTGCCCCGAACCGCAGTGGCTGCAGCACGAGCTCCGGAAGAAGAGATGGAGGGCGAAGCACGCACTGACAGAGAGCTAGCTGTTGAGCTTAGAATGTTGAAGAAGAAGGTTAGGAAGCTTGAAGATCAAGCACTACGAATGCCCATTTGCAAATACTTTTGGGCATTTGTAGGTATGGTAATCGCACTGGTTGTAATGTTGAAAATGTATGGAAAGGCATGAATTATGGAGGAATTTGTAATCTGGAAATTGTATGAGAAATTCACCTAGTTTAAATGTTGGTCAAAGTTATTTAAATGTTGAAAAAAAGATAAGAAGTGACCAACATTTAAATATGTTGAAAAAAAGGAGAAGAAATGAGGAATTCAGAAACTTTTGATCAATGAAGTGCAGCTAATGAATTATTCCAGAGCCAAAAAATTAAGGTTAGAAATTTTTTGGAGCTGTTAAATATTTAATAGCAATTTAAGTAATCCAATTCAAATACACGTGATTTAAATCAAAGACCAAAATGTCATGGAAAATGTGCCTCAGCTCTGGTAGAGGTTTACACCTAGTGCCAAAATAAATGAACATTTTTTAAGGGCATTACATTGAGTAAAAACTAATTTGTCTAAAAATGAAGGGTGGAAAATGCACAAAAAATTGGTGCGGCTGGGGACTCGAACCCAGGACCGCGTGGGTTTGTGGTGTTTAGGGCTGCGCTGGTAACCGCTAGGACAGATGGCAAGAGTTTGACATAGGTAGGGAAGGAAGGTATACATAGTGAGACCGTGAAATTTGTCAAAAATAAATAGTGAGACCGTGAATGTTTGCACACGCGTGAGAGTTGTTTTCCTTTGTTTTGCACTGAAATTTTGGAGGGTTGGAAGGTTGAAAACGTATGTTTGCACTTCCATGTGGTTTTGGTTAGAGTGGCACTAGGTTTAGGGTTAGAGTGGCACTTGGTTTAGGATTTAAAGGGAATAAATTTGCGTGTTAGTTCATGACTTCATTTTTTAATGAAACGGAGGGCTTCTCACCCCCTCCGATTTTCATTAATGAAAACCACAAGTTCTCGAACTTCATGACTTGGTTTAGGGAAGAAATTATATGTTTGGGCACGAACATTTTTTAACACACATAATAAACCCTAATAAATAACTTAGATAAGATGCAACACAAGTACCATTACAATAATAAGTTCACGGATAGTTCATGGACACATGATGAAACATGACACAACACGACACAACATAGAAAAGCAACAAATAAAAAATGAAACAGTCTTCATCTTGACCTCCTCCTTCCACTTTGGCCACGCGCGCCCCTTCAACACTATCTTCATCTTCACACCTCCTCCTCGTCGTCGTAGGGAAGGGAGTGCATCCCGGATGGAGTGGGGAAGATGCTCTCGTAGTTGGTGTAGATGTTGTATATGGTGAATAAGATGGCCTCGCAGCCGCACCAAAAGACTTGGACGAGGAGCTCGCGCGTCAAACGGGTTGGTGAAGGTGACCGTGAGCAGTAGGAGGATGCCCCCGCAATCACGAACCTCGTTGAGGGTGAACATCCTCGGCGAGCCCCGTGGGAGGTGGGTATAGCCGGCTCTGAGGAAGGCACGGGTGAGTTCGACGGAACCCCTCCACCTTGAAATAGCCCACACTCGGAGCTCCCTCTCCACGAGCACGCCCGGTGGGTAGTGCAGCTCCGGCACGACAGGCGGACGGCTGAAGGTCGGCCCGTTGAACTGCATGGTCTCGCTTGGGGAGGGCTCGGTCGATTGGGTGTCTGAAGTTGGAGAGAATGGATCGGATCTGGCTTATGGGTGGGAGAGGAAGATAGGCACCCCATTTATAGGCCTGTGTGTGGGAGAGGAAGAGAGAAAGGATGAGAATGGTGCGTGTGTGAATCCGAACGTGTGTGTGTATCCGTTACATTTTGCACCCTTAAATTCTTGCACAAAAACAATGCATGGGGCGCGTGCGTGCATTTGAATCACTGCATAGCTCTTTGACCGGACGGTGCATCTGACTCGCTGCCCTGAACCACCTAGCTGCCCTCGCTAGCCTAGCACGCCTAGCGCGCCTCGCTCGCCTCACTCGCATGCATGCACGTCGCAGCCTCCGGCGCATGCAAACCCACATCGCCGCCTCCCATGCATGCAAGGCCTGGAAAGGCTGAGACGGGCTATTTATTGCGGTCAGGCCCAGACAACGAGACGGCCCAACGGTCCATCCAACGCGCCCGGTATTTGTTTTAAAAACAAGAATCTCCCAGCCAATCATATTGCATCTCGCAGATCGCGCCCCTCCTCCTCGCAGATTCCTTCTAGAAGGGTTAGATCGATGGCCCTTATTCATCGCTAGGGTTAGATAAACGGTCCTGGTTCAGCGCTAGGGTTAGCGGGGTTTGGGAGGGGTTTGGAGCAGTCAATGCTATGTTTGACCAGATTTCAAATGAGCATAATAAATTAAATAAAAATCAGAAAAATAAAAAACCTGCGCACATAGTCTTCTTATGTCATATACTAACGATTTAAGTTGATAAACAAGGTTTACATACATTTAAACGATAAGTTCATGTGTATTGTGTGATATCTCGAGTATCTCAAACTCTCTTGTATGAAGTGAAGAGAAGTGTTTTGGGGAAATAAACATGAAAATTTCAAAAAACTCACCACATCTTCATTTTAGAGTGACTAAGAAGGATCCAGGCTTAGTTTTTCATTTTGATGTTTTACACTTGTTTAAATCTTGGTCAAAGTTAAGTTTGACCATAATTCAAATGAGCAAAACAAATTAAAAAAATCAAAAAATCGAAAAACCAGCGCACATAGTCTGTATATATAGAATATATGTTTAGGAAAGTTATTTGGCTGATTTAGACAAGGTCGAAAAAAACCTTGCTTAGAAATGAGGCCGTCTACCTTACCTTTGGACCCCTCATTTTAGCACATTTTTCATGAAAATTTCAAAAACCTCACCACAACTTCATTTTGGATTGACTAAGAAGGATCCAGGCTTAGTTCTTCATTTTGATGTTTTAGACTTGTTTAAATCTTGGTCAAAGTTAGGTTTGACCAGAATTCAAATGAGCAAAACAAAATTCAAAAAAATCAAAAAAAGGAAAAACCATGTGCTCATTCAAACATCATCCAACAGATTACATCATGTAAAACATAGTTCTAACATAGGTCCAACATCATCCAACAGAAATACGACATTATTCATAATGTTTCATAATTATTCATATATAGCGTTCGGGCTTCTGTCTGTTCCTTGAGCTTCTTGCCATCACTTTGCTCCTCGTGCACATTGTGCTCATTGCTTCTTCTCTTCTCCTCTTGGTTGTCGGTACCTTGTGCGTCTTCTTCAAACCTATCATAGAGCTGTGCAAAGCATAAAGGGTAATGATATCATGTCAAGTGATAAATGTACAGTAGTCTTTAACCCTTGCAAGATTTACATACCTAGCAGAACTCACAACAACAGAAGGTTGGTCACCATTTGGAGCCTCACTTGGATCATCATTTGGAGCCTCACTTGGATCACCATGATCATCTTTGGAGACTCACTTGAATCATTCTTTGGAGCATATTTTGGATCATCGTCAAAATCATGCGACTGTTGACCATCATCATTTCGAACCTCGTCAAAATCCTCATCTGATGCAACCGACTGTTGACCATCATTTTCATCATCTATTGAGGCAACCGGCTGCTGACCAACATTTTCATCGAAGCCTTCATCGAAACTCTGTCCGAATGCTGGATCTACTGTGTTATCACAATACTAACTGAAATGACCAGACCCACCACACCTTGTGCACTTATGCTTCCTCGCTCCAAGTCCAGCTCCTTCACTGCGAGGTCTGATTCGACTCTTCCTTGGTCTACCTGCTACTCTCTTTAGAACTGGAGCGCAAAGCTTCAATCCAGGGTCCACCATGTCCCATTGTTGTTTTCCCTACATAGCAGGCAAGGCATAAGCACATGTGGCTTTGAACCTTGCAACAGAGTAGTAATCATGCACATACTGTTTTATGTTCCCTGGTGGACCTGGGAGAGAAGTGATGAAAAACAAGGCATGAATGCATGGCAACCTAGTTATCTGCCACTGCCTACAACTGCAAGTTCTAGCTTCTAAATCCACTGGATATCTCCATTCCCTCTTCTCTTTATCCAAATATGATATCTCTGTTGTGGTACCCGAGCAAAGAGTCATGTTCATTTCCAATCCTGTTGTTTTCTGCTTCAGTTCATTCATCACGGCAGGGATGATAATGTGGCCCATGAATTTTGCCTCGGCTATTCCTGCACGATAATGAAACTTTTGCATGTATTCTATCCTTATCCTGTCCAGCAAATCCACCACATAATTACCCTTTAGTTTCCGGATCATTGAGTTGAAAGACTCTGCTAGATTATTGTGCACATAGTCAACTTTGCTTAGTTCACTAAATTGGCTTCTGGCCCATAACTTGGAGTGGTGTGTTTCCAAGTATTCTTTCACTTTGGGATTCATGTATAACTGCCTCAAGTGGTAGTTGTGCTTCTTCACACTGCAAGTCAAAGACGCTGGCCATAAATTGTCGGTATACACCTTTCCTTTGAATTTCTTCATGAAATTTGCAGCAAGGTGACGCATGCATTCCCTATGCTCTACTCCAGGGAACACATTGTCCACGGCCACTTCTAAACCTTTGCAGTCATCTGTATGAATGACCAACCCATTGGGATGTGCAATAGCCCGGCGCAGATTATGCAGAAACCAAGTCCAGCTCTCCTCAGACTCTGTCTCCAGCACACCGTAGGCAACTGGAAATACAAAAATGTGTGCATCAACTGCACAAGCTGCTACTAACTGTCCTTTAAACCTCCCTGTGAGAAAAGTGGCATCAATAGCCAAATAAGGCCTGCAACCTGCCAAAATACCCCGGCGACAAGCCTCAAAGCAGACAAAAACCCTCCTAAAGCATTCCTTGGTCTTTGTCACTCCTCTGAATGTGTACTCCACGGTGTGGTGATCAATATCTACAATACTACCTGGGCTTGTCCTCTCCACTTCACCTTTGAGTGAATACAACAATTGAAAACTTTCCTGCCAGTTACCATAAACAGAATCCATAGCATCTTGTTTATCATTGAACAACCTCATGTATGGTAAGTCTATCTTGAACTTATCTTTGATGTTCTTCTGCAATTCCTTTGGACCCACTTGCTGGTTTTCTTTCACCCACTTCTTTACTTCTTCTACCACCCATCTTGACTTGTCTCTACTGATTGTATCCTTCCTAAGGGTTGATTCCTGGCATGTGTGCTTAAAGGGGTTCACTTTGACCTAAACATTAGTGCTATTTCGCATTTTAGATGCAAGAAGCCTCCATGGACAACCCTCAGTCGAACAGTGCACTCTGTAATGTACTTGATCGCTCTTGTCAACTTTGAAAGTGCGTTCTACCTTGATGCAGTATCTCACAAGTGCATTTCTACACTCATTCATGGATGCAAAAACTGTACCTTCTTCCATATGAGGGTTCAAAGGGTCCCATTCAACAGGTGCAAGGTCTTCGTCTTCACCCACCGCGTCATCATCCACATGGACTGCATTGTGAGCCTCATCTTGGTTATCAGCCCGAGGTGCCCGTCGTAAATTCCAAATAACATCAGAATATAGCTTCTCGTCATCAACCCTAGAATTGTAGTCATCAGGCTCCACTTCAAGGGGGACCCTACTGCTATTGCCCACACTTGTCGAGCCACCACGTCACCGTGCACCAACTGAACTGTTCTGGCTAGGGATGCCATTGCGACGACTTGGTTCTCCCCGAGATGTTGCACCCGTCATCCTAGGTCCAAATGCCTGCTCAAGCACATCAACTTGCAGCCTCATGAAAATTATCTTTCTCTTTATGCCTAACAAACATGGTAGCTAGCTCTTCATCATTACTAACTGTCACCCATTTCTTTTCCCCATCATAGTATTTGTATACCACTTCATCAAGCAAACCCCAAGGATATTGGCTACAAATTACCTCCCCAAATTGTCTGAAACTCCAATTACCAGCCATTGGCAACCGATAATCAAAACCTCCTTGGTATTTCTTCTTATCCTTTGCATCGAACGTGTACCGATCCCTTCTAATGTGCATCAAGAAAGCAAACCGCAACTCCATCCTAACCGGCGAAAAACAGAGACGCAATCAGCACACTAATTGGGCACACCTACTCGAATCGAGTATTCAAATGCACAACTAAGCTCAATCTAAACAGGGAGCGGGACTTAGCCCTCGGGAACCCAGTAGTGGACGCTGTGGATCTCCGGCCCGATGCCTGCCTCGCCAAATACTCCGGGGTCGCGACTGCTCTCCATTTCGCCCTAGGGTTCTTCCTCCTAGTTCAAATGGCTCCAGCAGCCCCCCACCTTTGAGCGCTCTGGCCGGGCGCATGGAAGGAGGCCACGCCGCAGGTCGAGCAGGTGGCAGGCACCCCACCTGTGGCGTCGCACGAAGGTGGCGGGCGTCGCAGGTAGCCATGGAGCGTAGGGTGGGACGGTAGCGGTGGAGTAGGCATGCAGCCGGTGGAGGGGCAGGTGCTGGCCGCAGCACAAGTGGCAGCGGCGGCGGCGCAGGGCAGCTGGCCGGCGGAGAAGCGCATGGGCAAAGTGAGCTACAAATGATTTGGGGATTTAGTTGCACGGGCCTACATGTCAGCTCCGAACCCACGTCCACGTGGTCCCACGTGTAAGCTCGGACCCACAACCACTAACACTGGCAGACGGAATGGACTCAAATATGGTCGTTTGGCCTCTTCATAGTAGTTGTGCGTGGACTAGGGGCAAAACTGAGCACAATTTGCATCTGAGGGCAAAATTGAGCACAGAGACACCACTGAGGGCAAAAGGATAATTAACCCTAAAAGGAAAGCGAACAAGGCCGAGCCGCCATTGAAGAGGTATGATTTAAATTATGCTCCGTGATTGCCATCTTGAAAATATAACAATGTCCACTGTGTCTTGGAAGAAAGAGTATTCCCCGGAATGTATCCAGGGATCCTGCCCGTCGCGCCTTTACCAGCCGGACTCCAGAACCAGCCTCGAGGGTGGAGACTAACGTGGGGACAACACCGGACAGTACTCCTATAGAGGATGCAGATAGAATCTCCGCTACAAATTCCAAGGTGGAGAGCGCTATGAATCATCGGCGTCGGCGGGCCGCACTCCGCGACCCTAATTTTTCCAAAGAGGCTTTCAATGCCTTCAACTCGAGAGACGCGTACATCTGAGCTGCTCAAGATGGGCTTGCAAGAGCCACATACCAGTATATAAAAGATATACGGGTAAGCAAAATCTGATAATTATGTATATCAGTAGCCCCTGAGACTTGAAATAGTTTGTACAACTGATTTAAGGATCATTGTATGATTAGGTTCTTACAGAGAAGAATACCCATTTGTCTCAAGAGCTAGAGGAGTGTAAAGCCCAGCTAAGGGCCGCAGCTACCGGAATGGAGGAATCCAAGAAGGCCTCATGTGGTAATACTTTTCTCGATCGATAAAAAATGTAATTACGTGTACCATTTGGTATTCGGCATGTTTGTAGATCTAACAATAGATTCCGCAGGCAATCCCAGAGTGAATCCGGAGATCCTACAAGAGGATGAACAACGAGCTGAACGACAACTAGAGGCTGGCGAGCATGTACTTACACGGGTCAGGCGAGAGAGAAACGATCTCCAGGATGCCAATACCCGGTTGGGCGTGGAATTGAAAGATCTTCGGGCCCAGCTTGCGGACTCCGTGAAGGAGAATAGGAGGCTTCAACGCGGTATTTTTAGTATGTGCTCAAACAAACCTTTATATAGTTCGGCGAAGAAATAGGCTAAGAGAGTTATGTCTGTAGGTATACTGACTGGTCGTCCCGAAGAGGAGATGCCCAGATCTTCAGGCGATCTTCTGCAAGAGCTTTCACAACAGCACGAACAAGTTCGACAGGTGATGCAGGGTATTGCCAATGCCTTGTGGCCATCCGCCTCCCTGCCAGGAAGCATGGGGGAGCTTGTACAGCTACTCAAGAGAGCGTGGTGGCGCTTCCGATTATAGAAGATATCTGCATGTCGACAAGGTGCGAGGGCAGCTTGGGCCATGGTAAAAACACGGTACACCAAGCTCGATCTGAATCATATGGCCCTGGTCGGACCTGTAGGGTCAGATGGGAAAGAGATTCCTGTTAGTATGGTATATGACCAGGTAGGATTAGCCGCAAAGTATTCCCAACAGGATTGTAGGCTAGACAGCCTGTTGTATGGCATAGAAGAAGAAGTATGTGGGTCTAAGTGACTGTGTACTTCAATTGACATATTTTGTCCCTAGACGGATTGTAAATCATTTGTCATGGTGGACCTTTTCGCTTCAGCCTCCGGACCCGACAGTCCAGAGTGTTTCCGAATACCTGCCCAGTTATGTAAACCAGGGTACGCGTGGAAACCAGGCATAGGGGTCATAATTGCTTGAACAGACAAGTACCCAACTAGCTATGTTATATTACATGGATAGTAAGAAACATCTTCCAGGGAGAATAGTTCCGTTAAGGGTTCCTTTCCCTGGGTGTGCATGCATTAATGTGCATGTCCGAACTGTGGGCAGAGACGCAGTATATGCAACATCTGGGGGTTTATATTGTAATAGGTAAGAAACATCTTTAGTTCACCGACCGAATATTCCCTTAAGAACGCTGGCTTTCGGCTTCACCCAGTGTGAGGTACACGTCCGGAGTACCCGACAGTAACAATCGTAGAGGTGCTCGCCTTATGCCCTACCCGAACTAATGGGAACATAGCACATAAACACAGGAGCCAAGCAACCCAGCTTGGCCAAAACTTAAGTCATATCGATGCATATAATGGTGAAGAAAAGGCACATATGGAAAAGCGACACATATGTAGTGGGCATGATGCTGATACGTCTCCAACGTATCTATAATTTTTTATTGTTTCGTGCTATTATATTACCTGTTTTGGATGTTTATGGGCTTTACTTTACACATTTATATCATTTTTGGGACTAAACTACTAACCGGAGGCCTAGCCCGTGTTGCTGTTTTTTTGCCTATTTCAGTATTTTGAAGAAAAGGAATATCAAACGGAGTCCAAACGAGATGAAACCTTCGGGAGCATGATTTCTGGAACGAACTTGACCCAGAGGACTTGGAGTGCAAGTCAAGAAGCAGCCAAGGCGGCCACGAGGGTGGAGGGCGCCCCCCCTACTAGGCGCGCCCCCCTATCTCGTGGGCCCCTCGGGCGTCCACCGATCTACTCCTTCCTCCTATATATACCCATGTACCCTGAGAACATCAGAACAAGCCACGAAAACCTAATTCCACCGCCGCAACCTTCTGTATCCGCGAGATCCCATCTTGGAGCCTTCGCCGGCGCTCTGCCGGAGTGGGAATCGACCATGGAGGGCCTCTACATCATCTCCAAGGCCTCTCCGATGTGTTGTGAGTAGTTTACCACAGACCTTCGGGTGCATAGTTATTAGCTAGATGGCTTCTTCTCTCTTTTTGGATCTCAATACCATGTTCTCCTCGATCTTCTTGGAGATCTATTCGATGTAACTCTTTTTGCGGTGTGTTTGTCAAGATCCAATGAATTGTGGATTTATGATCAAGTTTATCTATGAGAAATATTTGAATCTCCTCTGAATTCTTTTATGTGTGATTAAGTTATCTTTGCAAGTCTCTTCGAATTATCAGTTTGGTTTGGCCTACTAGATTGATCTTTCTTGCAATGGGAGAAGTGCTTAGCTTTGGGTTCAATCTTGCGGTGTCCTTTCCCAGTGACAGCAGGGGTAGCAAGGCACGTATTGTATTGTTGCCATCGAGGATAAAAAGATGGGGTTTATATCATATTGCATGAGTTTATCCCTCTACATCATGTCATCTTTCTTAACGCGTTAGTCTGTTATTTATGAACTTAATACTCTAGATGCATGCTGGATAGCAGTCGATGTGGAGTAGTAGTAGTAGATGCAGGCAGGAGTCGGTCTACTTGTCACGGACGTGATGCCTATATACATGATCATGCCTAGATAATCTCATAATTATTCGCTTTTCTATCAATTGCTCGACAGTAATTTGTTCACCCACCGTAATACTTATGCTATCTTGAGAGAAGCCACTAGTGAAACCTATGGCCCCCGGGTCTATCTTTTATCATATAAGCTTTCAATCTACTTTTATTTGCATCTTTACTTTTCCAATCTATATTATAAAATACCAAAAAATATATTTATCTTATCATATTATCTCTATCAGATCTCACTTTCGCAAGTGGCCGTGAAGGGGTTGACAACCCCTTTATTGCGTTGGTTGCGAGTTCTTTGTTTGTTTGTGTAGGTGCGTGGGACTTTTGAGGAGCCTCCTACTGGATTCATACCTTGGTTCTCAAAAACTAAGGGAAATACTTACGCTACTATTGTTGCATAACCCTTTCCTCTTCAAGGAAAACCAACACAAGCTCAAGACATAGCAGATGCCCGGAAGATAATTATATTATGCTTCTGTATACGAAGCCCCCAGGTATAGTGAGCACGCATACTTGATGTTTCAGCGCGTCAAGAGTGTGTAGTCGATTCACACTTAAAGCCTTAGAGGCATAAAAAGAAAGAGAGAGGATATAATCTAAAAAAAGGCGGAGGGATGGGGATGAACACAGAGTTCGGTGCTAGGCGTAGAACCTTTGGAGTCTGGTCGCGTTCCATGGGTTTGGCTCAAGTCGATTATCTGATGCATCATGCAGGCGGTACGCTCCTCCGGTGAGAAATTTATCAATGATGAAGGGACCCTCCCACTTGGGCTTGAGCTTGTCCTTTTTCATCTCCGGTAGGTGTAGAACGAGTTTGCCAACGTTATAAGTTTTGGCCCGTACTTCTCTACTTTGATACCTGCGAGCCTATTGCTGATAGAATGTGGAACAGGCTTTTGCGACGTCGCGCTCCACCTCAAGGGAATATAAACTGTCCTGCCAATCAAGCTCGGCTTCTCTCTCTTCGTACATGCGCACTTGAGGTGAGTCGTGAATGATATCGCAGGGCAATACCGCCTCTGCACCGTATACCATGAAGAATGGTGTGTATCCGGTAGTGCGATTTGGTGTGGTCCGCAGCCCCCATAGTATGGAGTCAAGCTCCTCGACCCAGTGCGTGTCTGATTCCTTCAGGGATCACACTAGTCTGGGTTTGATGCCGCTCATAATAAGACCATTTGCTTGTTCGACTTGACCGTTTGTTTGGGGGTGATAGACGGAGGCGTAATCGAGCTTAATGCCCATGTTGACGCACCAAGTTTTCACCTTGTCGGCTGTGAAGTTGGAGCCATTATCGGTGATGATGCTGTGGGGGGCACCATAATGGTGCATGACCCCTGATATGAAGTCTATCACTGGTCCGCTTTCGGTCGTTTTAACTGGTTTGGCCTCTATCCATTTGGTGAATTTATCCACCATGACCAACAGGTATTTTTTTTCTTATGGCTTCCTCCTTTAAGGGGTCCGACCATATTGAGCCCCCAGACCGCAAAGGGCCAAGTTATGGGGATTGTTTGGAGAGCAGTGGGCGGCATATGGCTTTGGTTGGCGAAGAGCTGGCAACCGACTCAATGTTGGACGAGGTCTTGTGCGTCTGCTCGGGCTATCGGCTAGTAGAAACATGTACAGAAGGCCTTGCTTCCAAGGGCCCGAGCTGCGGCGTGGTGGCCGCCGAGTCCAGCATGAATGTCAGCCAAGAGCCGCCTCCCTTCCTCATCAGAGATACATCTTTGAAGTACCCCGGTAGTGCTTTTCTTATAAAGCTCTCCCTCGCGGACCTTGTAGGCTTTAGAGTGCCGCATAATGCAACGTGCCTCATTTGGTCCTCAGGGAGTTCTTGCCTATTTAGGTAGGCTAAGAAGGGTTCGGTCCATGGGGCGATGACAGCCATGATTAGATGGGCCGAAGGCGTTATTTTGGTGGCGGAGCCTCCGGTGATGTCAGTGTCTTCGGGATCTGGGGTTGTGGTCGGATCCGGACTAGTATTGCCAGTCTCCCCTTGCCACACCACGGATGGCTTGAACAACCTTTCCAAGAAGATTTTGGGTGGGACGGGGTCACACTTAGCGCCGATGCGGGCAAGGATGTCCGCCGCTTGATTGTTTTCTCGAACCACATGATGAAACTCAAGCCCCTCGAACCGAGCTGACATTTTGAGGATGGCATTACGGTAAGCCGCCATTTTCGGTCCTTGGTGTCGAATCCTCCATTTAGTTGGAATATTGCAAGGTTCGAATCCCCACACACTTCTAGGCGTTGGATGCCCATGGAGACCGCCATCCAAAGACCGTGCAACAGAGCCTTGTATTCGGCAGCATTGTTGGAGTCTGTGTATAGTATTTGGAGTACGTATTGGACTGTATCTCCAGTGGGGGATGTCAGGACGACGCCCGCTCCCAGAACAGCCAGCATCTTAAAGCCGTCAAAGTGCATGATCCAATTGGAGTATGCGCCGTACTCTTTAGGGAGTTCGGCTTCTGCCCATTCGGCGACGAAGTCAACCAGTACTTGCGATTTAATGGCTCGCCGTGGTTTATATATAATGTCGAACGGGAGGAGCTCGATGGCCAACTTAGCAATCCGGCCCGTGGCATCGCGGTTATTTATTATATCGTTGACTGGTACTTTGGAGGCCATCGTGATTGAACACTCTTGAAAGTAGTGCTGTAGTTTCCGAGATGCCATGAAGACTGCGTATGCTATCTTTTGATAATGTGGGTACCGTGACTTGCATGCTATGAGGACAGTGGATACGTAGTATACCGGCTTTTGGAGCAGGAACTTATGTCCTTCCTCCTCTCGTTCGACGACGAGCACTGCGCTTACAACTTGTTGTGCTACAGCTATATATAACAGCATGGGTTCGCCAATGTTCGGTGCGGCCAGGATTGGGTTGCTGGCCAAGAGGGCCTTTATTTCTTCCAGTCCGGCCGTAGCCGCATCCGTCCACTCGAAGTGTTCAGTGCGTAGAAGAAGGCGATAAAGAGGTAATGCCTTTTCTCCCAATCGGGAGATGAAGCGGCTTAAGTCAGCCATGCATCCAGTTAATTTATGGATTTGCTTGAGGTCTGTTGGGGTAGCCAACTGTGAAAAAGCTCGAATTTTAGCCGAGTTTGCTTCAATTCCTCTGTTGGAAACAATGAAGCCCAGCAGCTTTCCGGCGGGAACGCTGAAAACACATTTTTCCGGATTGAGCTTGATGTCATATGTTTGGAGGTTGTCAAACATGAGCCTCAGGTCGTCTATTAAAGATTCGACATATCAGGTCTTGATGACCACGTCGTCCACGTATGCCTCAACTGTTTTGCTGATTTGTTTTTCCAGGCATGTCTGAATCATGCATTGATAGGTTGCACCGGCATTTTTGAGCCCGAAAGGCATGGTGTTGAAAGAGAAAGGGACGTATGGGGTGATAAATGCCGTTGCAGCTTCATCGGACTCCACCATTTTGATTTCATGGTATCTGGAGTATGCGTCGAGGAAGCACAATGAGTCGTGTCCTGCGGTAGCGTCGATGATTTGATCGATGTGGGGGAGGGGGAAGGGATCCTTGGGGCAAGCCTTATTGAGGTCCTGGTCGGTGTCAAAACCGGTGGATCTCGGGTAGGGGGTCCCGAACTATGCGTCTAAGGCTAATGGTAACAGGAGGTAGGGGACACGATGTTTTACCCAGGTTTGGGCCCTCTCGATGGAGGTAATACCCTACTTCCTGCGTGATTGATCTTGATTATATGAGTATTACAAGAGTTGATCTACCACGAGATCATAGAGGCTAAACCCTAGAAGCTAGCCTATGATTATGATTGTTGTTGTCCTACGGACTAAACCCTCCAGTTTATATAGACATCGGAGGGGGCTAGGGTTACACAGAGTCGGTTACAGAGAAGGAGATCTACATATCTGAATTGCCAAGCTTGCCTTCCACGCAAAGGTGAGTCCTATCCTGATACGGGACGAAGTCTTCAATCTTGTATCTTCATAGTCCAACAGTCCGGCCAAAGTATATAGTCCGGCTGTCCTAGGACCCCTTAATCCAGGACTCCCTCAGTAGCTCCTGAACCAGGCTTCAATGACGATGAGTCCAGCATTGTCTTCGGCATTGCAAGGCGGGTTCCTTCTCTGAATACTCCATAGAAGATTTTGATGCTTTGAATCGTGTCTGGCTCTGCAAAACAAATTCCACATACCACCGTAGACAGCACAATATTCCACAAATCTAATCTACTGACAACTTTTCATAGCGTGACGTCACGCCACGGCCCGGTCTTTATTCAAACCATTTTTCACAACCAGCTACTGCACACAATGCGAGGCGGTTTCCTTGACACGTCTTATCGAAGCAGAGATCATGTCCCCTTACCGCGGGATTCTCATCAATACGGGCATGGTAACCCAACCGTGCCATCAATCGTGGCGCTTGGGGAATAGGCGATTTTAACGGGAAAGTGGGGAGGTGCACAGTTTCCACCTCCTTTATAAAGAGATAGGGATTCCCCTTTTTCACCCATGCCTTCTTCTTCCTTCGCTCATTCATTCTCGCATGCTCGAGCTCCAGCGCCCCAGTTCTCACCTTCTCCGTACAGCCATTCCAAACATGTCCGGAGCGGGAGGCAAGTGGATGGCCTGTGTCGGTGTCAAAACCGGCGGATCTCGGGTAGGGGGTCCCGATCTGTGCGTCTTAGGCTAATCGTAACAGGAGGCAAGGGACACAATGTTTACCCAGGTTCGGGCCCTCTCGATGGAGGTAAAACCCAACTTCCTGCTTGATTGATATTGATGATATGAGTAGTACAAGAGTTGATCTACCACGAGATCATAGAGGCTAAACCCTAGAAGCTAGCCTATGATGATTCTGATTCTGATCGTCCCTCTAAGGAATAAACTCTCCGGTTTATATAGACACCGGAGAGGGCTAGGGTTTACACGGAGTCGGTTACAAAGAAGGAAATACAATATCCGGATCACCAAGCTTGTCTTCCACGCAAAGGAGAGTCCCATCCGGACACGGGAAGGAGTCTTGAGTCTTGGATCTTCATGCTCCAATAGTTTGGACAAAGTATATAGTCCGGCTGTCCGGATACCCCCTAATCCAGGACTCCCTCAGTAGCCCCTGAACCAGGCTTCAATGACAATGAGTCCGGCACGCAGTTTTGTCTTCGTCATTGCAAGGCGGGTTCCATCTCCGAATAGTAATCATCGAACACCTGAACTGTGTCTGGATCTGCAAGATGATCTTCACATACCGCTGTAGAGAGCATAGCATAAACCTGATCTGCTGGCAATTTTTGTACGTCGTGCTCCTGCATCGTGGCTCGGCCCAACACGAACCGGTTTTGTTAGCCCACTTCGATACTCGTTGCGAGGCGGGTTTTTTGGCACGCCCTGCCAAAGCAGAGATCGTGTTCCCCTTATTGCGGGATCTTCCATCAATATGGGTGTGCACAACCCCACGACGCCTGTTGGTATGACTCCGTGTTTTTAGATAAGTCTCAAGCGGTCACGCTGAGGACTCTTGATATTCACCCCCTTTATAAAGGGGTCGAGGCCTATACCTCTTTTCCACCACCCTTGCGCCTTTTCGCATCTCGAGTTCTAACACCTGAGACCCAAACTCAAACACCCCAGATCTTCCAATATGTCCGGATCCAACCCTCAAGGCCGGTGGGTGGCCTCATCGGTCAAAGAGGAGGACATTGCGAGGCTTAGAGAGGTCGGATATTTGACCGCCGACATCCAGCACAGGCTTCCTGCTCCAGGGCGGGTCAACCCTACTCCCGAGCCTAATGAGAGCGTCGTATTTTTTTCTCACTTCCTCCGCGGCTTGGGCCTCACCCTCGATCCCTTTGTGTGGGGGCTCATGTTCTATTACGGGTTAGATTTTCACGATCTAGCTCCGGACGCTATCCTCCATATCTCGTCGTTCATCATTGTGTGCGAGGCTTTTCTCCATGTCACTCCACACTTCGGCTTATGGCTCATGACCTTCAATGTGAAGCTGGAGATGATTGAGGGGCGACACACGGAGTGCGGAGGTGTCGTAATAAGCAGGAACGCCGATGCCCCATGGCCAGAGGGTTCTTTCCTAGAGGTATCCGATCTATGACAGCGGAGGTGGTTTTACGTCACGGCTCCCAGAGGCACAACGTGGGTGGCTGCCCCCGACTTCCGTTCGGGCCCTCCGTCACAACTGGCGTCATGGACCAATGTAGGACGGGATTGGGGGTCTGCTAGTGATGTACCAACACTGCAGAGCCGTATCCGGGAGCTTCTTGAGAGGGACATTAACCTTGTCAGCATAATTCAGGTAATGCTAATCCGACGGACGTTGTCGTGCAAACGCCGGCCTCTCCAGATGTGGGAGTTCAACCCAGAGGGTCCGCGGACTATTCTGCACTTCTTCGGCCTGACGCTCGAAGGGATGTGTAAATTATTCTTCGGACCACAAGTAAAGTGTCCAGACACCACCGAGGATGCGGGCCTAAGCTGCAATCGCCCAGATACCCAAGTAAGTAACCCCGAAACCGAACACTTCATTTATATTTATCATAATCATTATTCTGAAAATCCTCCATGGCCAGGAATGGCTCAGCAAGGCAGAGAGAATCAGGTGTCCGGCGCCACTTCCCGAAGGGTCACCTAGTCCTACCATAGCCAAGATGCTTGGCCGGGTGCTTAGCAAAATGCCCTCAGTGAAAGACGAAGGGAAGAACAGAGAAGCCGAACTTCACACACTGCGCATTCAAACCGGGGGAATTGCTACCTCCCCTAAGGAGGATAGTTGGGGAGGGGAGTCTAAAGCCTCCTCCCCGCGCGGGAAGAAGAGGGCCGCCTCTGAAGACTTGGAGACGGAGGTGCCCAAGCAGGGGAAGAAAGCGTCACCAGGGGGCCCTGCCCCAAAGGGCGCCCTTACCGCGTCATGCCCGCCAACGGGCCAGCCTTCAACCGAGCTGTGAGTTAATCATAAATTTGAAGGTACTGCTTTTCTCCGAGAACAATAACCAGGATCCATTTTTTGCAGTCCGGCTAGCAGCTCTTCTCGACAGAGTTCGTCTTCGGGGGATCTCCCTCCGGAGATGATGGAGAGTGAGACCCCACCAACCTCTCCGCCTCATGAAGCGGGCGACCACGAGGTGTCATCACGGAGGAGTCCGGATCTGCTGAAGCCAGAAGCTAATCCTTCAGCCGCCTTGAGCCCGGAGTGTTCGGCTCCCACGGGGGGCGATGAGAAGGGTCCGGCACAGTTTGGTGTCCGGCCGGACATACTGACGGTCCTTCTGGGACAAGCTGCACTCTCGGAGGAGCACCGCTCATTAATGAGCACGGTGCTCAAGAAGATTTCATCCGCCACTAGCGGTTTGAATGAAGCATTTATGAGCCTGCTCAGAGGCTTTGAGGTATGTAATGAAAAATACATAATTTTTCGGTTGTGACGCACATGCTAGGTGTGCTCCATATGGATAGTAGCCCCTGAGACTCTAGTTGCCCGCCCTGGGTGGCAAATGGAGGATCATATTGTGTAAGTAATGATTGCGCTGTATATATGCACAGGTGTCTAAGGATCTGGCAGCCGACAGGTCCATTGAAGTTGCCGAACTGAGGAGGCGGATTGGAGTTATAGCTGCCGATATGACGCTTGTGAACGAGCGGCTTAACGAGTCACAAGGTATGTGCTCTGCTTTATAGGAAAAATTGAAATGTTTATAATATTGATGTGATATGTGTGGGCTACGGATGGTGCTGCTGCCGTGGAAGCACTGAGGGCGGGACTTGCCCAGGCCAAGGAACAAGCTCGGGCTAGCAATGCGGCTGCCCTAAAGGAGGCCGAAGAATTGCGAGCCGAACAGGCTGCTCATCGCCGAAGCGAAGGCAAAATAGCCGAAATGGTTGTGGAGCTGAAAAATGCTGCCAGGCGGTATGAGCTCCTTGAGAAGGAGAATCAGGTGAACTTGGCTGACCTGAAGAAGGCACTTGATATGGCCAAGGATACACGGTCTGAAAGCAGGGATGTGCGGGAGGAGCTTCGTCTGGCCGAAGAAATTGTGGCTGGAAACCCCTACTTATTGCGGATGAAGTTTTTAGATCCGAAGTATGCTCCCCTGGATCGACGCTGGAGCCCTGCAGACGCGTATGTGGACTTGGCGAAGAGTACGGCTGATGCGGCCAAGTTTTTCGAGGATCAAGGTGATAAACAAGTGGAGAAGTTGTTCTAGTTGCAATTCAATGCTCCCGCGTGCCCATTGCCGTTGAGTGAGAAGATGGTTGCTGTGGCTGAGCTTCATAGGCTGTCCGGGCTTGCAATGCGGTCTATAATAGACCATCTTTGGCTGAAGGGGCCTAAGCCGGGTAGTTATTTTGGTTTGGTGCAACAATTCCTCGGTGCTGTATCTCAGATCGATGCCATGAGGAGGTCGGCGTGTATAGAGGGTGCACGGATGGCACTTGCCCGTGTTAAAGCATTTTGGATGGATATGGAGGCCACCATCATTGCGACCCAGAATCCGGTGGGAGGCCAGGATCCGGCCGAGCACTACTTGGAGCAGGTAACAGAAGGTGCTCGCTTAGTAGAGGCTCAGTGCTCAAAGAATGTCATGTTCGAGTGACAAATCATTTCATTGTAAAAACAATGTTATTTTGATTATGAGGCTATATTTATACTTTGTGCCCGAAAGTATTATTGTGCCTCCTGTGTGGCCGTTTTTATGTATATGTGTAATCTGAAAGTTAGCAGTCGTTGGCTTCAGCCCCCACGCATACAATGCGGGGGTGTTCGTAACCACACTTGATCCAATGTCTTGGTCCATTAAGGAGGTGATCACACGTCGAACTAGGCAACCGGACCATATAGCTGTAACACTTTCACTTAGCCATAGGAGTTTGACGGTGGGGCTACTATGTAGCCCCTGGTACCTTCGCGTGCATCCGAATACGAGCGCGTGTGTACATGACCGGGAAAGGGTCCTTCGTTAATGCGGAGGAATCCTAAAGATTCTGGTAAGTCTTCGAGTGGTTGAACAGTCTCTCGCTGTATCGTGACAGTCAGTTTTCGGCTTTCTCTACTGAGGTGCTCATCTGGAATAACCAGGGCACAATCGCAGTAGTTCTCCTTTGGCCGCCTTAGCTGATAAGAATGGAACGTAAGGTGGCAAACCCAGGAGCCGAGCAAACCCAACATTTCACCAAAGACATGATTCGGAGCTGATGCATATAAGGCCAAACTCGTGATGCCAAACACTCCCGAAGGTATTCGGACTTTGCAACATAAAATGGGCTGAAGAATGCCCTTTCATTATGAACCCTGTAGTTCCAGGTACGTGCATTAGTCTGTCATGGCGAAATGCCAATAACGGTAGTACCCTCTATGGGTATAGTACCCATGGGAGTGGAAACAACAAGAGATAATAAAGAAGGTTTATACAGGGGCTTAATCTAAAGAGAAACCTTTGAGCGGGGCCCTACTGCACGTCTGTGCCTTTGTCTCCGTTGTGCCGTTTCCTGGAAGGGTATCGCACGAATTGTGTATGTAAAAAAGAAAAACTCATGTAGAAGAGTATAACGTAAGCGTGCGATGGATAGTAAAAATGTAAGATATTGGCCTGTTAATAAGGTCAAGCCAATAGTGGGGCTGTATTAAATATCTATAGCCCCTGGTGTCCTCTATGGGATTACGTACATGGTGCCCTAGCTCGGGTTTATCCGGGCTGCCAGACTCGTCTAACCGTGTCCGTGGTCTTAACGACTAGTCATGCTTTATGGTATTAGAGGCCGCTTAGAGTCCGGCTGCTAGAGCCGTCACGTATTCCACCGCGCGTGAGGAGCGCTTTGTGTCTCCGTTAACGGTGATGACGCCACATGGATCGGGCATCTTGAGTGTAAGGTAGGCGTAATGCGGTACTACGTTGAAGTGGGCGAAGGACGTTCTCCCAAGCAATGTGTGATAGGAGCCTTGGAAGGGGGCGATGGTGAAGAGTAGTTCTTCGCTTCTGGAGTTGCCTGGGGAACCGAATGTTACCTCCAGTACAACGGAGCCTCTGCCATAGGCTTCAACGCCAGGTATCACCCCTTTGAAGGTGGTGTTACTTTCGCTGATTCTGGATGGGTCTATCCCCATCCTGCGGACAATGTCCTGGTATATTAAATTAAGACTACTGCCTCCGTCCATGAGGACGTAAGTGAGATGGTATCCCTCGATTATTGGGTCGAGCACCAAGGTAGCTGATCCTCCGTGCCGCATACTAGTCGGGGGGTCCCTGTGATCGAAGGTGATCGAGCAGGCCGACCAGTGGTTAAGTTTGGGGGTGACGGGCCTTACAGCGTATGCGTCTCTGAGTGCACGTTCGCGCCTTCTCGTGGGTGTGTGAGTCGTGTGGATCATGTTTACTATTTTTACCTCTGGTGGGAATTTTTTCTGTCCCCCAGTGTTCGGCTGGCGAGGCTCATCCTCGTCTTCACTTGGTGTTTCCCTTCCCTTGTGTTCGGCATTTAATTTTCCCGCCTGCTTGAAGACCCAGCACTCTCTGTGAGTGTGGTTCGCAGGTTTGTCGGGGGTGTCATGGATTTGGCACAGTCTGTCCAGGACTTTGTTCAGGCTGGATGGTCCTTCTTTGCTGCCTTTAAATGGCTTCTTTTGTTGACCGGGTCGAGAGCCCCTGAATTCGGCGGTGACCGTTGTGTTGTCCGGACTTTCTTCCTTGTTTTGCCGTTTGTTTTTATTGCGCTGTGGCTTCCCGTTGCCATCCCTGATTTTGGATGTACTTGGGTCGCTGGTGCCTTTACGGGCCAACCAGCTATCTTCACATGTGCAAAAGCGGGTCATAAGGCTTGTTAAGGCTGCCATTGTTCTCGGCTTTTCTTGGCCGAGGTGTCTGGCGAGCCACTCATCCCGGATGCTGTGTTTGAAGGCTGCTAAGGCTTCGGCATCCGGAGAATCGACAATTTGATTGTTCTTAGTGAGGAATCTATTCCAAAGCTTGCGGGCGGACTCTCCGGGCTGTTGAATTATGTGACTTAAATCGTCCGCATCCGGAGGCCGGACATAGGTCCCTTGAAAATTGGCCCTGAAAGCGTTCTCGAGTTCCTCCCAACTTCCAATTGAATTTTTGGGGAGGCTTTTCAACCAGTGTCGAGCTGGTCCCTTCAATTTGAGGGGAAGATATTTGATGGCGTGGAGGTCATCCCCACGAGCCATGTGTATGTGCAGGATAAAATCCTCGATCCAAACCCCTGGGTCTGTCGTTCCGTCGTATGCCTCTATGTTCATAGGTTTAAAACCCTATGGAAATTCATGGTCCAGTACCTCTTCGGTGAAGCACAGGGGGTGAGCAGCCCCTCTGTATCTGGACGTGCTGTGGCATGCCGTCGGCTGTTGTTGTGTTTGGTGATTATTCTGAACTGGTATCCGATCGATATGATCGTTTTGGTGACCATAGTCCTGCGCCGGGGTGTGTCCTTTAGATCCATAGATGGACCTAGCCGCGCCGGCTTTTTTATCCAGGAGCTCGCGTAGATCGTGTGCAGCGTCGATAGCTGCTCTATTATGGTTATGAAGTGGTTTGTCCAGGACCTCCTGGCCGTGTTGTTCTTTGGTGGAACAGCCTCGTCGTCGAATTCTGGCAGCAGCTTGTGTTTTGGATAGCTCTTTGTATGGTGATCGTCGCCGTACTTTCCTTCAGTGTCTAGCACTTTATTCCATCTGCGATTGAGCGTTTCTTGTGCGGCCTTTAGCCGTTGCTTCTAGTTCTTTCGAATTCTCGCAGTGTCCATAAGCGTTCTGTGGAGGTTATCTCGGTCCAAGCGTGTTTCCAGGATGGTGAATGCATCGTCATCCGGACTGTGTTCTTGTCCCGGGGCGGTTTGATGAATTCGTCCCTCGAGATCATTATGATCGGGCGTCTGCTCCGAGCTGTGTTCGGCGTGACTTGGCTGATCCTGCTCCATTGCTGGGTCCAGATGGTCGTTGTTTCCTTCGGAGTTGACTGGGGTGTCGATCTTTCTGGCGCTCTTATCGCTATTTTTGCCCCGGGGTTTTATCTTCCGGATTGACGCCGTCGTCCTCCTTAGGCATATCCATCATGTATATATCGTATGACGAGGTGGTAGTCCCGTGCCCTGTTGATTCTGAATCGTCTCCTATGCCGACGTCCATACCGTCGGTATCATCAGAGTCGAAGTCAAGCATGTCTGATACATTGTCGACAGTGGCTATGAAGTGGGTGGTGGGTGGGCAATGAATTCCTTCGTCGCCTGCTTCCCATTCGAGCCGGACATAGTTTGGCCAAGAGTCTCCTGACAAAGAGAGGGACTTTAAAGAGTTCAGCATGTCGCCAAAGGGCGAGTGTTGGAAGATATCCGCAGCGGTGAACTCCATTACCGGAGCCCAACCAGATTTGGAGGGCTTGGAGGCGCACAGACTGCAACCTACAACTGGATACGAGACCGGTGGTCCGGTGTCACAGGCTTCCCTGAGGGTGAAGTATGTGTTCGGCTCTACCGCCGATGAGTGTGCGGCCTCTGGGGAGGGGTCTATCCATCCGTCCTCGGACGACGCAATCTGCTCCGGATTTAGGTCCGGGGCTCCTGCACGGGCGATATCCCGAGCATTGTCCGACAACAGGTCTAAGCCGTACTCATCGTGATTGTCCGACGCTCCTCGCGCAGGCCCGAACCCATTGAAGATCATGTCTCCGCGGATATCGGCCATGTAGTTCAGGTTTCCGAACCTGATCTAGTGGCCAGGGGCGTAGCTGTCGATCTGCTCTAGTTGGCCAGGCGAATTGGCCCGCAGTGCGAAGCCGCCGAACATGAAGATCTGTCCGGGGAGAAAAGTCTCACCCTGGACCGTGTTGTTGTTGATGATTGAAGGAGCCATCGAGCCTTACAGCGACGACACAGAGGAACTCTCAATGAAAGCACCAATGTCGATGTCAAAACCGGTGGATCTCGGGTAGGGGGTCCCGATCTGTGCGTCTTAGGCTAATGGTAACAGGAGGCAAGGGACACAATGTTTACCCAGGTTCGGGCCCTCTCGATGGAGGTAAAACCCTACTTCCTGCTTGATTGATATTGATGATATGAGTAGTACAAGAGTTGATCTACCACGAGATCGTAGAGGCTAAACCCTAGAAGCTAGCCTATGATGATTATGATTCTGATCGTCCCTCTAAGGACTAAACTCTCCGGTTTATATAGACACCGGAGAGGGCTAGGGTTTACACGGATTCGGTTACAAAGAAGGAAATACAATATCTGGATCGCCAAGCTTGTTGATAACACACAAGTGTAGGGGATCACAACAGCTTTCGAGGGTAAAGTATTCAACCCAAGTTTATTAATTCGACACAAGGGGAGCCAAAGAATATTCTTGAGTATTAGGAGTTGAGTTGTCAATTCAACCACACCTGGATAACTTAGTATCTGCAGGAAAGTGTTTAGTAGCAAAAGTGGTATGATAATAAAGGTAACGGTAGCAAAAGCAAAGATAAATGTTTTTGGGTTTTTGTAGTAGTTGTAACAGTAGCAACAGAAAAGTAAATAAGCGAAGAACAATATATGAAAAGCTCGTAGGCAATGGATCAGTAATGGATAATTATCCCGGATGCGATTCCTCATGCAATAGTTATAACATAGGGTGATATAAAACTAGCTCCAATTCATCAATGTAATGTAGGTATGTATTCCGTAAATAGTCATACGTGCTTATGGAAAAGAATTTGCAAGACATCTTTTGTCCTACCCTCCCGTTGCAGCAGGGTCCTTGTGGAAACTAAGGGATATTAAGGCCTCCTTTTAATAGAGAACTAGAACAAAGCATTAGCACATAGTGAATACATGAACTTCTCAAACTACGGTCATCACCGAGAAGTATCCCGATTATTGTCACTTCGGGGTTGTCGGATCATAACACATAATAGGTGACTATAGACTTGCAAGATAGGATCAAGAACACACATATATTCATGAAAACATAATAGGTTCAGATCTGAAATCATGGCACTCGGGCCCTAGTGACAAGCATTAAGCATAGCAAAGTCATAGCAACATCAATCTCAGAACATAGTGGATACTAGGGATCAAACCCTAACAAAACTAACTTAAATACATGGTAAATCTCATCCAACCCATCACCGTCCAGCAAGCCTACGATGGAATTACTCACGCACGGCGGTGAGCATCATGAAATTGGTGATGGAGGATGGTTGATGATGACGACGGCGACGAATCCCCCTCTCTGGAGCCCCGAATGGACTCCAGATCAGCCCTCCCGACAGAGATTAGGGCTTGGCGGCGGCTCCGTGTCGTAAAACACGATGAAACTTTCTCTCTGATTTTTTTCTCCCTGAACGTGAATATATGGAGTTGGAGTTGAGGTCGGTGGAGGTCCAGGGGGCCCATGAGATAGGAGGCCGCGCCCTAGGGGGGGGGGGGCGCCCCCTGTCTCGTGGACAGCCTGTGGGCCCCCTAGTCTTGATTCTTTTGCGAAAAATTCTTATTAATTCCAAAAAGTGGCTCCGTGGATTTCCAGGACATTCCGAGAACTTTTCTTTTCTACACATAAAACAACATCATGGCACTTCTGCTGAAAACAGCGTGAGTCCAGGTTAGTTTCACTCAAATCATGCAAGTTAGAGTCCAAAACAAGGGCAAAAGTGTTTGGAAAAGTAGATACGTTGGAGACGTATCAACTCCCCCAAGATTAAACCTTTGCTTGTCCTCAAGCAATTCAGTTGATAAACTAAAACTGATAAAGAAAAACTTTTACAAACTCTATTTGCTCTTGTTGTTGTGAACATGAAAAGCCTGCATTCAAGTTTCAGCAAATATTATGAACTAACAGTACTCACAATAACACTTAGCTCTCACAATTACTCATATCAATAGCATAATCAGCTAGCGAGCCATAATAATAAAACTCGGGTGACAACACTTTCTCAAAATAATTATAACATTATATAACAAAATGGTATCTCGCTAGCCCTTTCTGAGATAGCAAAACATAAATGCAGAGCACCTTTAAAGATCAAGGACTGACTAAACATTGTAATTCATGGTAAAAGAGATCCAGTCAAGTCATACCTAATATAAACCAATAGTAATGAATGCAAATGACAGTGTGCTCTCCAGCGGTTGCTTTTAATAAGAAGGGTGATGACCCAACATAAAAGTAAATAGATAGGCCCTTCACAGAGGGAAGCAGGGATTTTTAGAGGTGCCAGAGCTCGATTTTAAAATAGAGATTGAATAACATTTTGAGCGGCATACTTTCACTATCAACGCAACAACTATGAGATGGCTATATCTTCCATACTACATGCATTATAGGCAGTTCCCAAACAGAATGGTAAAGGTTTATACTCCCCCAACCACCAACAAGCATCAATCCATGGCTTGCTCGAAACAACGAGTGCCTCCAACATACAACAGCCCTGTGGGAGTTTTGTTTAATTATTTTGATTTGCTTTGATCTTTTTTGATCATGGGACTGGGCATCCCGGTTACCGGCCCTTTCTCGTGAATGAGGAGCGGAGTCCACTCTTCGTGAGAATAACCCACCTAGCATGGAAGATATAGGCAGCCCTAGTTGTAACATGAGCTGCTCGAGCATACAAAACAGAATTTCATTTGAAGGTTTGGAGTTTGGCACATACAAATTTAGTTGGAACGGCAGGTAAATACCGCATATAGGAAGGTATAGTAGACTCATATGGAACAACTTTGGGGTTTAAGGAGTTTGGATGCACAAGCAGTATTCCCGCTTAGTACAGGTGAAGGCTAGCAAAAGACTGGGAAGCGACCAACTAAGAGAGCGACGACAGTCGTAAACATGCATTAAAATTAATTTACACCAAATACAAGCATGAGTAGGATATAATCCACCATGAGCATAAATATCGTGAAGGCTATGTTGATTTGTTTCAACTACATGCGTGAACATGTGCCAAGTCGAGTCACTCAATTCATTCAAAGGAGGATACCATCCCATTATACCACATCATAATCATTCCAATAGCATGTTGGCACGCAAGGTAAACCATTATAACTCATAGCTAATCAAGCATGGCACAAGCAACTATAATCTCTAAATGTCATTGCAAATATGTTTACTTCATAATAGCTGACTCAGGAACGATGAATCATCATATTTACAAAAACAAGAGAGGTCAAGTTCATACCAGCTTTTCTCATCCCCATAAGTTCATCATATATCATCATTATTGCCTTTCACTTGCACGACCGAACGATGTGTATAATAATAAGAGTGCACGTGCATTGGACTAAGCTGGAATCTGCAAGCATTCAACTCAAGAGAGAAGACAAGGTAATATGGGCTCTAAGTTAAATAAACAATCATGCATATAAGAGCCACTAAGCATTTTCAATAAGGTCTTCTCGACCCCCAAGGAAAGAAAAGAAAAGAAAACTATTTACACGGGCAAGCTCCCAACAAGTAAGAAGAAGAAACAGAAATCTTTTTGGGTTTTCATTTTAATTCTACTACAAGCATAGAAATTAAACTAACTAATTTTTTGGTTTTTTCTTAAGGTTTATCAAACACACAAGAAGAAAACTAGAAAAAGAAATTTAAACTAACATGGATAATACAATGAAAGAGTGTGAGCACCGACGACTAGTGTGTGAACATGAATGTAAAGTCGGTGAGAAATACGTACTCCCCAAGCTTAGGCTTTTGGCCTAAGTTGGTCTAGTACCAAGGACCGCCACTACTCTCCCCGGTGTAGTGGGAGGTGTAATCAGGATACCACTGGCTGGTCATCTCCGGATCCCACTGGACAGATGATGCACGATAAGGGTCCAGTTCAGGTATCGGCTCAGGTTCAGGTTCTGGAGTAAAAGCTTGAGTTCGATGGTTGTTCACCGCTTCCGGCGTGACAAGACGATTTTCTGCAAGCAAATCAAACAACAGAGGCGTAGGCAAAATAATAATCTCAATGTGTTTCTTATTAAATCTAAGTTTATACAAGAGCATCTTCTCTTCATTGTCAACAATAAACTTGTGGCTACCATGCTCTTGTAATCTAAGATGTGAGGAGGCAATTTCATCTCCTCCTCCTCATGGTGCCTAATGGGTATCTGAACATGTTTAGCAAGACGTGCAGCATAGATACCTCCAAATATGGGACCTTTTGTACGATTCAGGGCTAGTCGTTTAGCAACAACAGCACCCATACTAAAAGTATTGTCCCCAAGCAAAGCATGTTGAAGAATGATAATATCAGGAACGCTCAAGTTTCCACTAATTCCTCGTCCAATCAAGCATCTACTAGCAAATATAGCAAAATAGCATAACACAGGAAAGTGTATGCTAGAGACCTTCGCCTCAGAGCCCTTCTTTGGCTCCTCTACAGCAATAGTATTAACAAAGCCACCCACATCTTCATGATGGGGTTCATCTAATTCTCCCTCATAAGGTATCCTACATACCATGCAAAAATGACGTAAAGATATTTCTTTGAATTCATCATATAAATGAAATGATACTGCAGGCGGTGACTTCTTAGGATAATAATAAAAGTTTTGCATGAAAGTATTGTAAGTAAGAGATACTAGTCGATTCGGTCGTTGATGAAACCGGTGAGGCCTGCAGTCTCGATTAAAGCATAAAAGTCTTCATGAATTCCAGCTTCTTTCAAGAAATCCTCGCATGGCCATTCACATGACCGTACTTCCGCTAAGCGAGGAAGATTATACTTGGCTTTTTCCTTCTCTTTGGCTTGTTTTTCCTTAGAGCTTTGGCTAGAAGAGCCCCTAAAAAGTCTCCTCAACATTTTCTGAAAATTTCTGAAATTTTAGTAACTTCAAAATAAAAGTGAATAAAAGAAAACAAGATTGATAGCAACTACTCCTACAAGTGCCTAGAGCCTATATCATGCATTGGAATTGCTTGGGACCTGAAAAATTTAACATGCAAGCTCAAGAACATGGTCACCTATGTAGCAAAAATTTGCAATGAATAAAGCACTAGAACAAAAACTAATTGGACCAATGGAGGAGTCACATACCAAGCAACAATCTCCCAAAGCAGTTTTGCGAAAGGAGCTTTGAGCTAAGAAATCGAAAATCACAGCAAAACGAGCTAGAACTCGTGCTTGAGCTGGATGGGGATTTTTTTGGGTAGAAGGTGAAGTGTGTGGGTGTTGGCATAAGTGGAGGGGAGTCACCAGGGGCCCACAAGACAGGGGGCGCGCCCTATAGAGGGGATCACCCTCCTCTATCGTGGCCTGGTGCTTGCCCCTCCTGCAGTGTTTTCAGTGCCTAAAATCCTCCAATATTACAGAAAAAATCATACTAAATTTGCAGGGCATTTGAAGAACTTTTATTATCAGACTATTTTTTAATGCACGGATAATTCAGAAAACAGATAGATAATACTATTTTTGCTTTATTTATACTAAATAACAGAAAGTAAAAAGAGGGTACAGAAGGTTGTGCCTTCTAGTTTCATCCATCTCGTGATCATCAAAATGAATCCACTAACAAGGTTGATCAAGTCTTGTTAACAAACTCATTCCGAATAACACGGAACCGGAGAAATTTCGAATAACACTAAGTTACCTCAACAGGGATATGAAAATCCCCAACAATAAGAATATCATACTTTTTCTTGACAGTAGGAAGAGGAAATTCAAAACCTCAAAAAATGATAGTTGGAACTTTTTCAATAGAATTGATGCTATGAACTTGAGATTGTTTCCTCGGAAAGTGTATCATATGCTCATAACCATTAACATGAAAAGTGACATTGCCTTTGTTGCAATCAATAACAGCCCCTGCAGTATTAAGAAAAGGTCTACCAAGGATAATAGACATACTATCGTCCTCGGGAATATCAAGAATAACAAAGTCCGTTAAGATAGTGACATTTGCAACCACAACAGGCACATCCTCACAAATACCGACAGGTATAGCAGTTGATTTATCAGCCATTTGCAAAGATATTTCAGTAGGTGTCAACTTATTCAATTCAAGTCTACGATATAAAGAGAGAGGCATAACACTAACACCGGCTCCAAGATCACATAAAGTAGTTCTAACATAATTTCTTTTAATAGAGCATGGTATAGTTCGCACACCCGGATCTCCAAGTTTCTTTGGTATTCCACCCTTAAAAGTGTAATTAGCAAGCATGGTGGAAATTTCAGCTTCCGGTATCTTTCTTTTATTTGTAATGATATCCTTCATATACTTAGCATAAGGATTTACTTTCAGCATATCAGTTAAGTGCATACGTAAGAAAATAGGTCTAATCATTTCAAGAAAGCGCTCAAAATCCTCATCATCCTTTGACTTAGATGGTTTAGGAGGAAAGGGCATGGGTTTCTGAACCCATGGTTCTCTTTCTTTACCGTGCTTCCTAGCAACAAAATCTCTCTTATCATAACGTTGATTCTTTGATTGTGGGTTATCAAGATCAACAGCAGGTTCAATCTCTACATCATTGTTTTTGCTAGGTTGAGCATCAACATGAACATTATCATTAACATTATCACTAGGTTCATGTTCATCACCTGATTGAGTTTCAGCATCAGAAATAGAAATATCATTGGGATTCTCAGGTGTGCCCACAGTAGGTTTACTAGAAGCATGAAAAGTTCTATCATCTTTTTTTTGTTCTTTTTAGAAGAACGAGGTGCCTCTAAATTATTTCTTTGAGAATCTTGCTCGATTCTCTTAGGGTGGCGTTCAGGATACAAAGGTTCCTGAGTCATTCTACCAATTCTAGTAGCCACTCTAACAGCAAAGTCATTTTTATTATTTAATTCATCAAGCAAATCATTTTGGGCTTTAAGTACTTGCTCAGCTTGAGTAGCAACCATAGAAGCATATTTGCTAACGAGGTGAAGTTCACCTTTAACTCTAGCCAGATTATCACTTACACGTCCTATCTCGAAAGCATTATTCTTTAACTCTCTATCAACATAAGCATTAAAATTTTCTTGTCTAGCCATAAAGTCATCAAATTCATCTAAGCATGGGCTATGAAATTTAGTAGAGGGGATTTCAACTGTATCATATCTATAGAGAGAATTTACCTTTACTACCTGTGTCGGGTTATCAAGACAATGTGGTTCTTCAGGTGGTATATTAAGACCATGTATTTCTTCAATAGGAGGTAAATTCTTAACATCTTCAGCTTTAATACCTTTTTCTTTCATTGATTTCTTTGCCTCTTGCATATCTTCAGGACTGAGAAACAAAACACCTCTCTTCTTCGGAGTGGGTTTTGGAATAGGCTCAGGAGTTGGCTCAATTGGTTTAGGAATTACTTCGGGAACTGGCTCAGGAAGAGTCCAATTATTTTCATTAGTCAACATATTATTCAATAGTATTTCAGATTTGTCGACTATTCTTTCCCTGAAAACTCAGCACAACTATCCAAGTAGTCCTTGGAAGCATCGGTTAGTCCATTATAAAAGATATCAAGTATTTCATTTTTCTTAAGAGGATGATCAGGAAAAGCATTAAGTAACTGGAGAAGCCTCCCCCAAGCTTGTGGGAGACTCTCTTCTTTGATTTGCACAAAATTATATATTTCCCGCAAGGCAGCTTGTTTCTTATGAGCAGGGAAATATTTAGCATAGAAGTAATAAATCATATCCTGGGGACTATGCACACAACTAGGAGCAAGAGAATTATACCAAGTCTTAGCATCACCCTTTAATGAGAACGGAAATATCTTAAGGATATAAAAATAGCGAGAATTCTCATCATTAGTAAATAGGGTAGCTATATCATTTAACTTGGTAAGATGTGCCACAACAGTTTCATATTCAAGTCCATAGAAAGGGTCAGATTCAACTAAAGTAATAATCTCAGGATCAATAGAGAATTCATAATCCTTATCAGTAACACAAATAGCTGAAGTAGCAAAAGCAGGGTCGGGTTTCATTCTAGCATTAAGAGACTGCTGCTTCCATTTAGCTAATAATTTCTTAATATCATATCTATCATTGCAAGCAAGGATTTCCCTTGCAGCTTCTTCATTCATAACATAACCCTTAGGAACAACAGGTAATACATAATCATTGGGAGAACCTTCATCATCACTATCATCAGTAATAGGATCTTCAGTAATTTAATTCCCCCTAACTCTAGCAAGTTGTTCATCAAGAAATTCACCTAATGGCAAAGTAGTATCACGCACAGAAGTAGTTTCATCATGCATAGCGGAAGTGGCATCATCAATAACATGCGACATATCAGAATTCATAGCAGTAGCAGGTTTAGGTGTCGCAAGGTTACTAACAACAGAAGGAGAATCTAGTGCAGAGCTAGATGGCAGTTCCTTACCTCCCCTCGTAGTTGAGGGCAAAATCTTGGTTTTAGCATCTTTCAAGTTCTTCATAGTGATCAACAGATGTAAATCCCAAGTGACTCAGAGAATAGAGCTATGCTCCCTGGCAACGGCGCCAGAAATTAGTCTTGATAACCCACAAGTGTAGGGGATCGCAACAGCTTTCGAGGGTAAGGTATTCAACCCAAATTTATTGATTCGACACAAGGGGAGCCAAAGAATATTCTTGAGTATTAGCAGTTGAGTTTTCAATTCAACCACACCTGGATAACTTAGTATCTGCAGCAAAGTGTTTAGTAGCAAAAGTGGTATGATAATAAAGGTAACTGTAGTAGAAGTAAAGATAAATGTTTTTGGGTTTTTGTAGTAGTTGTAACAGTAGGAACAGAAAAGTAAATAAGCGAAGAACAATATATGAAAAGCTCGTAGGCAATGGATCAGTGATGGATAATTATGCCGGATGCGATTCCTCATGCAATAGTTATAACATAGGGTGATATAGAACTAGCTCCAATTCATCAATGTAATGTAGGCATGTATTCCGTAAATAGTCATACGTGCTTATGGAAAATACTTTGCATGACATCTTTTGTCCTACCCTCCCATTGCAGCGGGGTCCTTGCGGAAACTAAGGGATATTAAGGCCTCCTTTTAATAGAGAACCGAAACAAAGCATTAGCACATAGTGAATACATGAACTCCTCAAACTACGGTCATCACCGAGAAGTATCCCGATTATTGTCACTTCGGGGTTGTCGGATCATAACACATAATAGGTGACTATAGACTTGCAAGATAGGATCAAGAACACACATATATTCATGAAAACATCATAGGTTCAGATCTGAAATCATGGCACTCAGGCCCTAGTGACAAGCATTAAGCATAGCAAAGTCATAGCAACATCAATCTTAGAACATAGTGGATACTAGGGATCAAACCCTAACAAAACTAACTTAATTACATGGTAAATCTCATCCAACCCATCACCGTCCAGCAAGCCTACGATGGAATTACTCACGCACGGCGGTGAGCATCATGAAATTGGTGATGGAGGATGGTTGATGGTGACGACGGCGACGAATCCCCCTCTCCGGAGCCTCGAATGGACTCCAGATCAGCCCTCCCGAGAGAGATTAGGGATTGGCGGCGGCTCCGTGTCGTAAAACGCGATGAAACTTTCTCTTTGATTTTTTTCTCCCTGAACGTGAATATATGGAGTTGGAGTTGAGGTCGGTGGAGGTCCAGGGGGGCCACGAGATAGGAGGCCGCGCCCTAGGGGGGCGCGCCCCCCTGTCTCGTGGACAGCCTGTGGGCCATATGGTCTTGATTCTTTCGCCAAAAATTCTTATTAATTCCAAAAAGTGCCTCCGTGGATTTCCAGGACATTCTGAGAACTTTTCTTTTCTACACATAAAACAACATCATGGCAGTTCTGCTGAAAACAGCGTCAGTCCGGGGTAGTTTCATTCAAATCATGCAAGTTAGAGTCCAAAACAAGGGCAAAAGTGTTTGGAAAAGTAGATACGTTGGAGACGTATCACTTGTCTTCCACGCAAAGGAGAGTCCCATCCGGACACAGGACGGAGTCTTGAGTCTTGTATCTTCATGCTCCAATAGTCCGGAAAAAGTATATAGTCCGGTTGTCCAGATACCCCCTAATCCAGGAATCCCTCAGCCTGCTCCGTCACAGAGGAGATCATTACGAAGCTACGGGAGGCCAAATACTTGGCCGCAGACATCTTGCACCGGCTCTCGGATGCAGGGCAGATCGTTCCGACTCCGAAACCCCACGAGAGGGTTGTGTTCCTCGCCCACTTCGTCCGTGGAGTGGGATTCCCCCTCCACCCATTTGTTCGCGGGCTCATGTTTTACTACGGGCTAGATTTTCATGATCTGGACCCTAATTTCATCCTCAACATCTCGGCGTTTATCGTCGTGTGCGAGGCCTTCCTCCGCATCAAGCCTCACTTCGGCCTGTGGCTGAAGATCTTCAACATGAAGCCAAAGGAAGATAGTGATTGGACAGCAAGCAGATTGCGGAGGCGCTATGGTGGGCAAGATGCCCAACATCACCTGGCTCAAAGGCTCCTATGTGGAGACCGTGAAGGAGTGGCAGTCGGGGTGGTTCTACATCACCGAGCCGCGCGACGCCAACTGGGCGGCGGCCCCCGAATTCCGATCTGGCTTCCCCATGTGGCTCACCCCCTGGAAGAAGAAGGGCTTAGCCTGGGGTTCACCCACAGAGCTCACCGGACTCCAGAACTGCGTCAAAAATATGATAAGCAAGAAGATCAAGCTTGTCAACGTGGTCCAAGTCATGCTCTTCCGCCGGATCCTCCCGTGCCAAAGACGGGCATTCAGCATGTGGGAGTTCGATTCGGCGAAACACCAGACGCTGCGAGAGCTCTTCGACACGACGCACAAAGACGTCTGGAAGGTGTTGTTCAAGGCCGCCGAAGTACCTCCTCCCACCACCGAGGACCATGGACTCATCACAAAGCGCCCCGCCAATCCGGTAAGCTCTCTATATTTCACAAGATGCGCCTTTCCTCAGTATGTTCATGGGAGGAATCTAAGCCATCATATTGATTTAACAGGACTATGTGGCGACAACGGAGTGGATCGACTGTCCAGCTCCGTTGCCTGAAGATCCAGCAACCACTCTCCTGACGGAGATGCTATTTCCGGCACCCTATGAGGTGTCGGAGAAGAAGGCCAAGAAGAAGGCCACGGGGACCAGGAAAGGTCTCCGGCGCAAGGTTGTGTCGGACTCATCGTCCGAAGACATCGAGGCGCACTCCTCCAACGACAACGAGGAGGAGGAAGAGGAAAACCCCTCCCCCAAACCGAGGGGGAGAAGAAAAGGAAGGCCGCTCTATCCAGGGAGGCCGAAGGGTCCAAGAAGGGAAGGACCCTCCCTCCGGACCACTCCACAACAGCCGCCTACAACGACGAGGTGTGGCTACCCAGGGACAAGCCCCTGGCGAAGTCGTAAGTATCCGAATACCATAATACTTCTGGCATGTTTAGCTTTATGGCTTCTTATCATGTCAAAATATATTTGTGCAGTCCGTCCAAAGCCCGAATCGACTTATCCTCCTCGGATGGGTCCTTGAGCTCGTCGGCGATGAACAGCTATTCGCTCCCGACGGCCTCCACTCCCCGGCCCGCAGACGACACCGAAGTGTTCTCTCAGAGGATTCCGGGCCAGGGAGAGATAGTTCTGGAGGAGCCTCAAGGCGAAACCCCCGATGTCGGGCTCATGGGGGGGGGGGAGATCCCCATGGATTCTGATGAGGGGGGTCGCAGTAAGCTTGGCCCCCAGCCGGATACTACACCGAAACCTCCAGTGGTTCTGGATTCAGGCAGGCAGCCCCTTGCTAAGGGGGGCGAGCCGCCTGTGCCGATGACCTCTATCCATCCAGAGGCATCGGATAACTTGGTGGAAGTGCTTCAGAGCGTTTCCCTTGATGAAGAACATCGTACTCTTATGAGTACGGTGATTGCGAAGGTTCAGTCCGACAAAAGCGGATTGACCGAAGCCTGTGCCAGCCTCCTGACAGGCTTTGAGGTAAGTAATTAAATTATGAGAAAGTATCACGGTATAGACAGTAGCCCCTGATGCTTTGTTTGGTGTTCGAAAGAAAGGCTGAACAGAGGATCAAATATTATTCCCAAGAGTCTAATCATATCATGTCTATGTCAATAAGCACGCGTCGCTGCTGGCCGCCGCCGCTGCCACTACGGAGGTCTCCGGACTGAGGCAGAACCTTGGGTGGCCTGAAGAAGAGCTGGGCCTCGTGAAGACGCAGCTCAAGGAGTGAAAGGTAAGTGATACCCCGTCTGAATGTTATATAAAGGAAAAAATTGTTGATGCTAATAGAAGCATGATGAATTTTAATAGGGGCCACGACCGAGGTGGTGGCCCTTAAGAAGGCGTTGTCCGAGGCCGAAGACAAAGCGGTCCGGGAGCGTACCGAGCGCGAAAAACAAGAGGCTCGTCTTGATGAGGTCCAACAAGAGCTCCAAGATTTTGTCAAAAAATTCGAGTCCTTGGAGCGTGACTCCAAGAAGCAAGAGTCGGAGCTTGCGAAGGCCCGTCAGAGCACGCAAGACGCCAAGGTAGAAGCCCAGAAGGCCCTCCAGGAGATTGAGGCAGCCAAGAAGATAGCTGCGGGTAAGGCTTTCATTATGCAAAGCAAGCATGTGAAGGAGACTTTCCTTTTACTTACCCGAATTCGGAGCTCACCACGATCATTCGCAGATCTGCCGCACAACATCTCTGATGCCGCCGAGTTCTACTGAGCTGAGGAAGGGAGCTCGACGGATAAGCTGTTTTGGTCCCAGTATATTGGGACCAAACATCTGATGCCCTTGAGCGACCAGCTGAAGCAACTGGTCAAACTTCACAAGGCGGCCGAACTGGCCATGAAGAACCTCATAGTCCGGCTGTGGCCTGGCGAGCCCCTGCCCGGCAGCTACTTCGACCTTGTCAAGCGGATGGTAAATGCATGTCCACAGCTTGAAGTCATTAAGCGGTCCATCTGCATTGAAGGTGCACGCAGGGCCTTGGCCCGTGCAAAAGTGCATTGGGCGAAGATGGATGCCGAGAAGCTGGTGACAGAGGGATCGCCGAAGGGCAAGGAGCATCGCCACCCCGAACAATAGTATGACAATGTCATTAAGGGTGCCCGCGTTGTGGCGGATGAATGTGCTAAAGATGTAATATTTAAATGAATGTACTCATGTCATCCTGTAATATGAAAACGAGTTCATGTGCTCTATATGGCGCTTGTTAATTTAGAATATTACCTTCTGTGCGGCCGTTTATAAAATCTTGAGATTTGGCTATTCGTCGGCTTCTGCCCCCATGTAACTAGTACTGGGGTAAACACTCTTTATCCAAAGTTTTGGTCCTTTTAAGAAGGTGTTTAGCGCAGCGAACAAGGCAATCGGACTATACAGCTTTATCGCTCTCACTTTGCCATAGAAGTCTACAATTTTAAATTTTGGTGAAGCCCCTAGTATCCGGAAGGCCAAACTCGGGGCGCTATACACGACTAAATCGGACGAGGTCGATTCCTCGTCTGAAGCAGAAAAATTCTTTAAGGATTTGAGACCTCTCGAACAGCGACCAGCTCCCGCCTTATCATGACAGTCAGTTTCCGGCTTTCTCTACTGAGGTGTTCGTCCGGAAGAACCGGGACACAATCGCAGTAGTTCTCCCTGCGCTACCTTAGCCAATACAGCGGAACGTAAGGTACCAAAACATAGGAGCCGGGCAAACCCAACTATTGACCAAAGACATGATTCGGAGCTGATGCATATAATGTTATAAGTTCGGGGTGCCACACTGTCGAAAGTGTTTGGACTTTTCTTGCCATGTTATGAGGTACACTGAGGCCCCTGGCGAACTAAACGTACCCAAGTGTATGGGTGCGGTTTGTAGTAAATAAGCCGCCAAGGAAAAACATAAAGAAAGTGTAATAATAGGCTGACGTTGTATATTTTCCCATTGTTATTTAAATAATACGTCAAAGCGTATGTATACAAGTAGTGCGATAAGATAAATGGGACTATTTGACATGTCCTAGCCAAGGGTAAGCTGCACGTGGGTATGTAAAACAGGTATAACGATCGTTATCAAAGACCACCTGAGTATTCCCTTATACGCCCCAGCTTCTTGTCTTCTTGGGTTTTCCTTCCGGTGATGAGTCCGATAATCCGGATACCTGAAAGGGCTTCCAGAAAGTAGGGTCCTGAAAGAAAGAAAATGATGAAGGAATACGGGTCTTGGGGCGGTTGAGCCGCATTATGGACCGCGTCGTAGCCGTGCCTCCGCCTATGCCCATGGTATTTTGAGTGCGTAATTATGTACGCGCGGCACAAATTTCACTGCTTGGTTGGGACTAGGACGGAGGCCGAATTGCTAGTCGAGCTCTGGGCGTGCGGGATGATCCTGTTGCGGGGTATTCCGGACTCGCTTGACGGTGTCCGGGGGTTTTATCGCCGGATTGGCGGTCTGCCTAAGAAGGCTGCTTTGTACTTCTGTTGCAAGGGACGCAGTGTGCTCCTCCGTACAGAGCAAGTGTTCTGTGTTTCCATTGACTGTTATAACCCCACGAGATCCTGGCATCTTGAGCTTGAGGTATAAATAGTGCGGTACCACATTGAATCGAGCAAATGTGGTTCGTCATAGTAGGGCATGCTAACCACTACGGAAGGGGACGATATCGAAGATTAACTCCTCGCTTCAAAAATTGTCCGGAGATCCGAAGAGCACTTCTAGTGTGATTGAGCCCGTGCAACAGGCCTCCACACCTGGTATGACACCCTTGAAGGTGGTTTTTGTGGGCTTGATCCTTGAGGGGTCGATGCCCATTTTGCGCACTGTATCCTGATAGAACAGGTTCAGGCTGCTGTCACCGTCCATGAGGACTCGTGTGAGATGGAATCCGTTGATGATGGGGTCAAGGACAAATGCGGCCGAACCGCCATGACAGATACTGGTAGGATGGTCCCTGCGATCGAAAGTGATCGGACAAGAGGACCATGGATTGAACTTTGGGGCGACTGGCTCCATCGCATAGACGTCCCTTAGTGCACGCTTCCGTTCCCGCTTGGGAATATGGGTTGCGTATATCATATTCACTGTTTTCACCTGGGGAGGGAATTTCTTCTGTCCTCCTGTGTTCAGCGGCCGGGGCTCCTCGTTGTCATTGCTATGCAGCCCCTTTTCCTTGTTTTGGGCGTTCAACTTGCCGGCCTGTTTAAACACCCAACATTCTCTATTGGTGTGATTGGCTGGTTTATCGGGGGTGCCGTGAATTTGACATGAGCGATCAAGTATGCGGTCCAAACTGGGACGAGCTCGGATTGTTTCTTTTGAATGGCTTTTTCCGCTGTCCGGATTTAGAGCCTCTTAATCCGGCATTGACTGCCGTGTCTTCGACGCTGTCGCCATTGTTGCGAGAAAAAGCAGTAGGTGTAAGTGAGATGGTTGGCCTTCGCCTAGTGCCTAGGCGGTGCCTAAGCGCCCTAGGCACAGCCTAGGCGGTAATATAGTTTTGCTCACAGTGTATTTGCGATTATTATATGGGTGTTGATATTCGTTTAGGGCATATAAATAAATGAACAATCGTGTACTGCCATTGGAATATAACCCGTTTGGCATATCAGTGCAGTACGTGGCATGATATCTTGCTTGGGTAGGCAATTCCTTGATTGCCCTGCCTAGACCTCCATTTATGCCCTAGGCGAGGCGTTTGGCCATTGCGTAGCGCCTAGGCATGCCTAAGCGCCTCCTAGGCACTGCCTTTTCCAACATAGGTTGCGACGCTTGTGTCTATTGCGTCGTGGCTTGTCGTCGCTATCTCTGGTGTCTGAATCGCCGGAGTTTTTGGGTGTGATGTTGCTACGAGCCAGCCAGCTGTCCTCGCCTGTGCAAAAGCGGGTCATGAGTGTCGTGAGGGCTGCCATGGATTTTGGCTTCTCTTGGCCGAGGTGCTGGGCGAGCCTTTTGTCACGGATGTTATGCTTGAAGGCTGCTAAGGCTTCGGCATCCGGACAGTCGACAATTTGGTTCTTTTTAGTTAGGAACCGAGTCCAGAATTTCCTGGCTGACTCTCTGGGCTGTTGGGTTATGTGACTTAAGTCATCAGCATCCGGTGGTCGCACGTAAGTGCCCTGGAAGTTATCAAGGAATGCGTCTTCCAGGTCCTCCCAACTGCAATAGAGCTTGCTGGCAAGCTATTCAGCCAATACCGAGCTGGTCCTTTGAGCTTAAGTGGTAGGTACTTTATGGCATGTAAGTCATCGTCGCGGGCCATGTGAATGTGTAGGAGAAAATCTTTAATCCATACCGCGGGGTCTGTTGTGCCATCATATGATTCGATGTTCACGGGTTTAAACCCTTCTGCGAATTCATGATCCATTACTTCATCAGTGAAGCATAGGGGGTGTGTGGCGCCTCTATGCCGGGCTACATCCCGACGTAGTTTAAATGAGTTTGGTTTGTTGTAGTCGGCCCGGCCGGACTTCTGCTTATTGTATCCGGCGTGACGGTCATCGTAACGCATTGTGGCGCGCCCCCGTGATCCGTAAATCAATCTTTACTGTCCTGCTTTGTTTTCCAATACGTCTCGCAGGACCTTCATGTGGTCCCGGCCTTAGTATTATTGTTTGATTCGCGACGGGGTGCGGTCTGGACTTCAGGCTGGTCCGCCGCTTTGTCTCGGCCACGGGGTGGACGGTCAGCCGCATCATGCGCTGGTAGTGTGGGCTTTAGCGCCTCCTCCTCGAGTTGAGATGGCAACCTGCGCTTTGGGTAACTTTTGGTAGGGCGCTCGAGTCTGTATTCCTCGGCAGCCAGGACCTCGGTCCATCTATCAGTTAGCAGATCTTGATCAACTTGAAGCTGTTGCTGCTTTTTCTTTAGGCTTTTTGCAGTGGTTATAAGCCAGCGCTTGAAGTGCTCCTGCTCGACGGGATCCTCAGGCACGATGAATTCTTCGTCGCCAAGGCTCACTTCGTCTTCGGAGAGGGGCATGTAATTATCATCCTCTGATTCTCCATCTACTGCATGTTCCTTAGGGCTAGCTTGCCCATCCTCTTGCTCGGCCTGCTTGAAGCCTGGCTGGGCAGTATTGTTTTGCGTCTTCGGCACCATCCAGATTGTTGTCTCTTGTGCCGGTATCACTATTTTTGCTAAGGCGGGGCTTGGAGCAACGCCTATGATGTCGGTTCCTAGATTGCTTCTCCAAGGGGTTATCTTCCGTTGCCTCATTGCCATTACTTTGTTTGGGGTGTCCACCATATATATATATATATATATATATATATATATATATATATATATATATATATCATATGATGAGGTGGTTGTCCAGCGCCCTATAGACGGTTATTCCTGTTCTTCTCCTGTATCGTCGTCCATACCGTCGATGTCTTCGGAGTTGAAGTCAAGCACGTCGGTTAATCATCGATAGTGGCTATTAACTGGGTGGTGGGTGGGGAACGAATTTCTTTGTCGTCCGCTTCCCACTCGAGCCGGACATAGTTCGGCCAAGAATCTCCCGACAAGGAAAGAGACCATAATGAGTTTAGCACATCACCCAAGGGTGAGTGCTGAAAAATATCCGTGAAGGTGAACTCCATGACCAGCGCCCAATCAGATTCGATAGGCATGGACATACGCGGTTGGGATCTTGTAGCCAGAGACGAGTCCGGGGGTCCGATGACACCATCCTCACAAGAGGTGGGATAAGTGTTTGGCTCCAACGGTGATAAGTGTGCGGCCTTCGTGGCGGGGTCCATCCACCCGTCCTCGGAAGGCGCGATCTGCTCCGGGTTGATTCCCGGGGCTGCCGCAGGTGCGATCTCCTGAACACGGTCTGACGGCAGATCTAAGTCATGCTCGTTACGACTGTTCGGCGTACCTGACATGGGCTCGAATCCATCGAAGATCAAGTCTCTGTGGGTGTCGGCAGTATAGTTCAAGCTTCCAAACCTGACCTGATGGCCAGGGGCGTAGCTATCGATCTGCTCCAGGTGGCCAAGTGAGTTGTCCCACAGTACGAAGCCACCGAATACGAAGATCTGTCCGGGAAGGAAAACCTCCCCCTGGACCGCGTCATTGAAGATGATTGAAGGAGCCATCAAGCCTTACCGCGACGACACAGTGGAACTCTCAATGAAAGCACCAATGTCGGTGTCAAAATCGGCGGATCTCGGGTAGGGGGTCCAGAACTGTGTGTCTAAGGCTAATGGTAACAGGAGACAGGGGACACGATGTTTTACCCAGGTTCGGGCCCTCTCAATGGAGATAATACCCTACTTCCTGCTTGATTGATCTTGATGATATGAGTATTACAAGAGTTGATCTACCACGAGATCATAGAGGCTAAACCCTAGAAGCTAGCCTATGATTAGGATTGTTGTTGTCCTACGGACTAAACCTTCCGGTTTATATAGACACCGGAGGGGGCTAGGGTTACACAGAGTCGGTTACAAAGAAGGAGATCTACATATCCGAATTGCCAAGATTGCCTTCCACGGAAAGGAGGGTCCTATCCGGACACGGGAGGAAGTCTTCAATCTTGTATCTTCATAGTCCAACAGTCCGGCCAAAGTATATAGTCCGGCTGTCCAAGGACCCCTTAGTCCAAGACTCCCTCAGTTCTTGAAATCGACACATAGGCGCCAGGATTTGTCCTTCTTTGGTACCATCACTAGGTTTGCTAGCCAGTCCGGGTGTTTTATTTCTCTAATGAATCCGGCCTCGAGTAGCTTGGCTAGCTCCTCTCCCATAGCTTATCGTTTAGGCTCTGAAAAGCGCCATAGAGTCTGCTTGGCCGACTTGTATCCCTTCAATATGTTTAGGCTATGCTCGGCCAGCCTGCATGGGATCCCTGGCATATCTGAAGGGTGCCAGGCGAAGATGTCCCAATTCTCGCGTAAGAATGTCCGCAGTGCAGCGTCGATTGTGGGGTTCAGCTGTGCCCCGATGGATGCTGTTTTTGTAGAGTCTGTTGGGTGGACTTGGAATTTGACTATTTTGTTCGCTGGTTTGAAAGAGGTGGACTTGGATCATTTGTCGAGTATCACATCGTCTCCGTCTACTGTGGGGCGTAGCATATTTAATTCTTCGTCCGCGAGGGCTTCGGATAATGCCTCAAGGGCCAAGGCATCGGTTTTATTTTCAGTGCAGAGTGCTATGTCCGGATCACTGGCTAGAGTGATTATTCCGTTGGGCCCGGGCATCTTGAGCTTCATGTACCCATAATGGGGTATAGCTTGGAAGCTCGCGAATGCGTCCCGCCCTAAAAGGGCGTGGTATCCACTACTGAACGGGGCCACTTGGAATGTTATCTCTTCGGACCTGTAATTTTCCGGTGTGCCAGATACCACATCGAGTGTGATTTTTCCCGCACATCGTGCCTCCTGACTAGGGATAATTCCTTGGAAGGTCGTGCTGCTTTGCTCAATGCGGCTCTTGTCTATTTCCATTTTGTTGAGAGTTTCCTCGTAGATGAGGTTTAATCCTCTGCCACCGTCCATGAGCACTTTAGTAAGCTAGAAGCCGTCCACAATTGGACTAAGGACCAAAGTGGATGGTGCTCAGGCTGTTCGGAATTGAGGTTCGTCACTGGCAATAAAGGTTATAGCCGTGTCATTCCAGGGATTTATTACTGCAACGTGGCAGACTTCGGCGAGGCCGCGGAGTGCTCTCTTGCACCTGTTCTTCGAGGCGAAAGTCTTGAAGATTGTCAACACTGTATTGTTGTTTTCTGCGGGACAATGCTCTAGGGTATTGTTAATGAGGAGATCCTCGCCGCTGTTGGCCACCAGCCGAAGTATCCAACATACTCTAAGGCTGTGTGTTGGTACGGTATCCGGTGTGGTGTGAATTTTGCATGGCCTATTGAGCCACCCCTCCAATACGGTTCCATGCCCTGTAGTGGGCATTGGTTTCTTTGTGATTGGATCGGGTGACTTATGAGAGTGCACCCTTTTGGTTCGGAAGAAGGGTTTAGTGAGAGCCGGAGGGTCCCAGAATGCTGCCTGGGTTTTCCAGGTGCTTTCCATCGCAGAGTACTTCTATACTATGGCCGCCAAGTTAGCGAAGTGTGATATGTCACGGCGACTTATGGCGATAAGGATTCCCTTGTCCGTCCAATTTTTGCAAAAGAATAAGATTGCGTCTTCCTCGCGACAGTCCTTAACCTTGCTCATTACAAGGAGGAATCTGGCCCAAAAGTGATGTACTGTCTCTTGGGGTTGTTGTCTGATGTGGGAAAGATCGCTTGTATCTGGGTGGGTGGTTGGATTTAAGTCCGAACCCTAACCTAATTCGGGACCCAGAGGCTGGGGAGCTTCCAAACTTGGGAGTTCGGGTTCCTGGGTGTTACCCAATCTTTTTGGCCCGCTGTCTGATTCTAAATTCAGAGCTTGAGTCAAGTCCTCCCGCAAGCGGGTATCCGGCTCAGAGAGCTCGGAAATCCGAACACGGTTCGTCCTCAAAATAGAGGAAGAGTCGCTGCATTGCTCCTCCACCACTGCTATTTGATGGGTGACCGGCGGAGAGTTAATCTCTCTTTGATCGGGTTTAAGCCCAATCTGGTCATAGTCGATAGCGATCCCAAGGCGGCGATGCGATCCAAGAGCTCATTCAAGGACGAAAGGTCCATCAAATCCATTTGCTCGGCGAATTCCGAGCTGGCGTGGAGGCTGTTTTCGATGACCCGAGAAGTCATCGTCGGCACGGCGGCCGAACGGGCGGTCATGATGAACCTGCCTAGTCGAAGGGTTTGGCCTAAAGCCAGGGCTCCCCCCGAGGCGATGTTGTCCTTGATAACAAGGTGACCCATCAAACCTTTTTTTTGACGTCACAGTGGAACTCTCAATGAAAGCACCAATGTCGGTGTCAAAACCGGCGGATCTCGGGTACGGGGTCCCGAACTGTGCGTCTAAAGCTAATGGTAACAGGAAGTGGGGGACACGATGTTTACCTAGGTTCGGGCCCTCTCTATGGAGGTAATACCCTACTTCCTGCTTGACTGATCTTGATGATATTAGTATTACAAGAGTTGATCTACCACGAGATCATAGAGGCTAACCCTAGAAGCTAGCCTATGATTATGATTGTTGTTGTCCTACGGACTAAACCCTCCGGTTTATATAGACACCAGAGGGGGCTAGCGTCACATAGAGTCGGTTACAGAGAAGGAAATCTACATATCTGAATGGCCAAGCTTGCCTTCCACGCAAAGTAGAGTCCCACCCAGACACGGGACGAAGTCTTCAACATTGTATCTTCATAGTCCAACAGTCCGGCATAAGCTTATAGTTCGGCTGTCCGAGGACCCCCTAATCCAGGACTCCCTCAGCGCGCACATAGCATGTACATGTACGTACAACGGCTAGGGTGTTAGAAATAAAATACGGCCACGTATGTACATATGGGCGGGGTCTCGAACGCCTACTCGCGCATACGTACGGCCAGGGCCCATGTACATGGCTATGTCAGAACGGAGAAACTGCGTTGTCGTCGTGTTCATGGGGAGGCAACGGAATGCGTCGTGTTTGTTGGGAGGCAATGGAATGAGTGGGAGCCAACCGGCTTGGACGGAACAACCAATGGAAACGAGGTCTGGCGTACCACAGAACAGAGGAAACGACCTTGTGTTCGACCGGCCATGGTCGAAACAGGATCCTCTTCATCGGGAGGGGTCTGGCGTACCGCAAAATGGAGGAAACAGATTTCTATTGGACCTCCTACGGTCGAAACGGGGTCCTGTTGATCGGGAGGGGTGTGGTATACCGCAAAACGGAGGAAAATGACTTGTGTTTGAGCGCTATGATTGAAATGGGGGTCCTTTTCATCGGGAGGGGTGTGGCGTACCGCAAAACGGGACTCCACAGGATACTGTTCATCTCCACTATCGACCTCGTCCATCCTCCATGGGCTAATGTTCATCCAGCCTCCTGCGCGAGCTACTCGACCGGCCACTATTCAACCATCCCCCTCCACGGGCTCCTGTTCAACCACCCCTCCACGGGCTACTGTTCATCCAGCCCTCCACCGGCTACTGTTCAACCAGCCCTCCACCGGCTACTGTTCAACCTTCCCTCCATGGGGTCCCGTTCATCCAGCCCTCCACGGGGTCCTGTTCATCCAGCCCCAACTGGCTCGATCGATCGGGGTCCTGTTCATCCAGTGGCAACGGCCTCTACTACCACGGGGTCCTATTCATCCAACCCCCCACCGGGAACTATTCATCCACCCCCCAACAACGCTCACTGTTCATCCGGAGGCAGCATCGATCGGCTTCATTTAGCAGCAGTAGCAAAGGAATCGCTCGATCTGGTTCAATTAACAGCCATCGATCGATCGCTCGGGTTTAGTAACGCGTAGCCTGCAGTGCAATCGCTCGGGTTCAGTAGGTGAACGCCTTGCTCGGGATCAGTTAGAACACAACGCCTCTCACCCACGCGCGTACGGTACGAGAGAAACATACATCGCTCGGCCCCCGACCACCCACCATAACCGGGAACACCCTGATATATTCCTTGCCCTCGCTTCTACCATGGTTTTTCCCGTCATGGACGGCCCAAAGAATGTCATGCAGCTGCGTCTCCGGCCCGCCCAGGACGAAAAGCCCATTTTCTGTCATAATTTTTTTCATAGAAGTAGGAGCCCACCACATCTATGATGATACCGGGTTTTGTCACAATTATCATCATAGAAGTGTCACAGAAAAAAATTGTTCAGCCCAAAATGTCATAGATGTGTCTTTTTTTGTAGTGAGGCTTCACCGCAAGTCTATATAAAATTATATGCTTTGATCAACTCATCAAAGCGTATATTCCAACTCCGAGATGCTTGCACCAATCCATAAATGGATCGCTAGAGCTTGCACACTTTGTTAGCACGTTTAGGATCGACAAAACCATCTGGTTGCATCATATACAAATCTTCTTAGAGATATCCATTTAAGGAACGAAATTTTGACATCCATTTGCTAGATTTCACAACACGTGGCAATTGCTAATATTATTCGGACGGACTTAAGCATCACTACAGTTGAGAAAGCCTCATAGTAGTCAACCCCTTGAACTTGTCGAAAACCTTTTGTGACAAGTCGAGCTTTATAGACAGTAACATTACCATCAGCGTCAGTCCTCTTATTGAAGATCCCTTTATTCTCTATGGGTCGCCGATCATCAGGCAAATCCACCACAGTCCACACGTTGTTCTCATACATGGATCCTATCTCAGATTTCATGGCCTCAAGCCATTTATCGGAATCTGGGATCATCATGGCTTCTTCAAAGTTCATACGTTCTTCATGGTCAAGTAACATGATTTCCATAATAGGATTACCGTACCACTCTGGTGCCAATCATGCTCTGGTTGACCTACAAGGTTCTGTAGCAACTTGATCTGAAGTTTCATGATCATTATCATTAGCTTCCTCTCTAGTTGGTGTAGGCATCACGGGAACAGATTTCTCGGATGAGCTACTTTCCAAATTGAGATAAGGTACAATTACCTCATCAAGTTCTACTTTCCTCCCACTCACTTCTTTCGAAAGAAACTCCTTCTCTAGAAGGGTTCCATTCTTGGCAACAAAGATCTTGCCTTCAGATCTATGGTAGAAGGTGTACCCAATTGTTTCCTTAGGGTATCTTATGAAGACGCACAGCTCCGATTTAGGTTCAAGCTTATCAGACTGAAGCCTCTGGACATAAGCATCACATCCCCAAACTTTAAGAAACGACAACTTAAGTTTATTGCCAAACCACAATTCATACGGTGTCGTCTCAACGTATTTTGACGGTGCCCTGTTTAACGTGAATGCAACTGTCTCTAATGCATGACCCCAAAACGATAGTGGTAAATCAGTAAGAGACATCATAGATCCCATCATATTTAATAAAGTGCGATTACGACGTTCGGACACACCATTACGCTATGGTGTTCCAGGTGGCATGAGTTGTGAAACTATTCCACATTGTTTTAAATGAAGGCCAAACTCGTAACTCAAATATTCACCTCCACGATCAGATCGTAGAAATTTTATTTTCTTGTTACGATGATTCTCCACTTCATCTGAAATCCTTTGAGCTTTTCAAATGTTTCAAACTTCTGTGTCATTAAGTAAATATACCCATATCTACTTAAATCATCTGTGAAAGTCAGGAAATAACGATACCCACCATGAGCCTCAACACTCATAGGACCTCATACATCGGTATGTATTATTTTCACTTTGCCATCCTTCTTCTCCGCCAAATATTTGGGGTAGTTCCGCTTCCAGTGACCATTTCCTTTGCAGTAGAAGCACTCAGTTTCAGGCTTAGGTCCAGCTTTGGGCTTCTTCACGGGAGTGACAACTTGCTTTCCATTCTTCTTGAAGTTCCATTTCTTTCCCTTTGCACTTTTCTTGAAACTAGTGGTCTTGTTTAATCATCAAAACTTGATGTTTTTTCTTGATCTCTACCTTCGTCGATTTTAGCATTACGAAGAGCTCGGGAATCGTTTTTGTCATCTCTTGCATATTATAGTTCATCACGAAGTTCCAGTAACTTTGTGATGGTGACTAGAGAACTCTGTCAATCACTATCTTATTTGGAAGATTAACTCCCACTTGATTCAAGCGATTGTAGTACCCCGACATTCTGAGAACATGCTGACTAGCTGAGCTATTCTCCTCCATCTTTTAGGCGAAGTACTTGTCAGAGGTCTCATACCCCTCGACACGGGCATGAGTCTGAAATACCAATTTTAGCTCTTGGAACATCTCATATGCTCTGTGGCGTTCAAAACATTTTTGAATTCCCGGTTCTAAGCCGTAAAGCATGGTGCACTAAACTATCAAGTAGTCATCATATTGAGCTAGCCAAACGTTCATAACATCTGCATCTGCTCCTGTAATAGGTCTATCACCTAGCGGTGCATCAAGGACATAATTCTTTTGTGCAACAATGAGGATAAATCTCAGATCACGGACCCAGTCCGCATCATAGCTACTATCATCTTTCAACTTAGTTTTCTCTAGGAACATATCAAAAAACATAGGGGAGCAACAACGAGAGCTATTGATCTACAACATAATTTACAAATACTATCAGGACTAAGGTCATGATAAATTAAAGTTCAATTAATCATATTACTTAAGAACTCCCACTTAGATTGACATCCCTCAAGTTATCTAAATGATACGTGATCCAAATCAACTAAACCATGTCAGATCATCACGTGAGATGGAGTAGTCATCAATGGTGAACATCTCTATTTTTGATCATATCCACTATATGATTCACGTTTGACCTTTCGGTCTCAAGTGTTCCGAGGCCATGTCTGTACGTGCTAGGCTCGTCAAGTTTAACCTGAGTATTCCACATGTGCAAAACTGTGGAGGGGGGTGCCGCACATGGCTTGGAGTAATTGGTGTGTCTCTAGGGGCGCCCCCCATATATAAAGGAGGGAGGGAGAGGAGGCCGGCCTAGGTGCGCCCCAAGTGGGAAGGAGTCCCACTTGGACTCCTAGTTGGATTCGCAGGTGGCGCCCCCTTCCATACTCCAATTGGGCCTCCTCCCTTGTGGTCTCATTAGCCTCCCTCCTATGGCCCATATGACCCATATCTTTCCCCGGGGGGGTCCAGTAACCCTCCGGTACTCCGACATGTACCCGATACACTCCGGAACCCATCCGATGTCCGAATACTACCTTCCAATATATCAATCATTACCTCTCGACCATTTCGAGACTCCTTGTCATGTCCGTGATCTCATCCGGGACTCCGAACAACCTTCGGTCACCAAAACACATAACTCATACAATACATATCTTCATTGAACATTAAGCGTGCGGACCCTACGGGTTCGAGAACTATGTAGACATGACCGAGCCACAGCTCCGGTCAATAACCAACAGAGGAACCTGGATGCTCATATTGGTTCCCACATATTCTACGAAGATCTTTATCGGTCGAACCACAATGTCAACACACGTTATTCCCTTTGTCATCAGTATGTTACTTGCCCGAGATTCGATTGTTGGTATCTTCATACCTAGTTCAATCTCGTTACCGGCAAGTCTCTTTACTCGTTGTGTAATGCATCATCCCAAAATTAACTCATTAGTCACATTGCTTGTAAGGCTTCATATGATGTGCATTACCGAGAGGGCCCAGAGATAACTCTCCGATACTTAGAGTAACAAATCCTAATCTCGATCTAAACCCAACAAACACCTTCGGAGATACCTGTAGAGCATCTTTATAATCGCCCAGTTATCTTGTGACGTTTGATAGCACACAAGGTATTCCTCCGGTGTCCAGGAGTTGCATAATCTCATAGTTGGAGGAATATGTGTTGGGGAACGCGGTAATTTCAAAAAATATACTACGATCACGCAAGATCTATCTAGGTGATGCATAGCAACGAGAGGGGAGAGTGTGTCCACGTACGCTCATAGAACGAAAGCGGAAGCGTTTCCATAACGTGGTTGATGTAGTCAAACTTCTTCGCGATCCAACCGATCAAGTACCAAACGCACGACACCTCCACGTTCAAATCGATGACGTCCCTCGTGCCCTTGATCCAGTTGAGGACGAGGGTGCGTTCCGTCAGCATGGGCATAGCGACGGTGATGACGATGCTACCGGCGCAGGGCTTCGCCTAAGCACTACGATGGTATGATCGAGGTGTGTAACTGTGGAGGAGGGCACCACACACGATGTTGGGAGAGATACTTGTTTATTCTAGGGTGCCCCCGTATATAAAGGAGCAAGGGGGAGGCCGGCCGGCCCTCCTAGGGCGCGCCAGGAGAGGGAATCCTACTAGGACTCCATGTCCTAGTAGGTTTCCACCTAAGGAAGAGGGGAAAGAAGGATGGAAGAGGGGAAGGGAAGGAAAGGGGGGAGCGGCCCCCTTCTCCTAGTTCAATTCGGACCCAAGGGGGGGAGTGGCCAGCCCCTCCTAGCCCTTCCTCTCTTCCCACTAAGTCGGTTGAGCCACATTGTGGACTGCGTCGTAGCCGTGCATCCGCCCATGCCCATGGTATTTTGTGTGCGTAATTATGTACACGCGGCACAAATTTTGCTGCTTGGTTGGGACTAGAACGGAGGCCGAATTGCTAGTCGAGCTCTAGGCATGCCAGATGATCCTGTTGTAGGGTACTCCGGACTTGCTTGACGGTGTCCGGGGGTTTTATCGCCAGATTGGCAGTCTGCCTAAGAAGGCTGCTTTGTACTTCTGCTGCAAGGGCCGCAGTGTGCTCCTCCATACGGAGCGAGCGTTCTGTGCTTCCATTGACTGTTATAACCCCACGAGGTCCTGGCATCTTGAGCTTGAAGTATGCATAGTGTGGTACCACATTGAATCGAGCAAATGTGTTTTGTCCTAGTAGGGCATGATAACCACTACGGAAGGGGATGATATCGAAGATTAACTCCTCGCTTCGGAAATTGTCCGGAGATCCGAAGACCACTTCTAGTGTGATTGAGCCCGTGCAACAGGCCTTCACACTTGGTATGACACCCTTGAAGGTGGTTTTTGTGAGCTTGGTCCTTGAGGGGTCGATGCCCATTTTGCGCACTATATCCTGATAGAGCAGGTTCAGGCTGCTGCCACCGTCCATGAGGACTCGTGTGAGATGGAATCCGTTGATGATGGGGTCAAGGACCAATGCGGCTGAACCGCCATGACGGATAGTGGTAGGATGGTCCCTGCGATCGAAAGTGGTCGGACAAAAGTACCATGGGTTGAACTTTGGGGCGACTGGCTCCATCACATAGACGTCCCTTAGTGCATGCTTCCGTTCCCGCTCGGGAATATGGGTTGCGTATATCATATTCACTGTTTTCACCTGGGGAGGGAATTTCTTCTGTCATCCTGTGTTCGGCGGCCGGGGCTGCTCGTTGTCATTGCTATGCAGCCCCTTTTCCTTGTTATCGGCATTCAACTTGCCGGCCTGTTTAAACACCCAGCATTCTCTGTTGGTTTGATTGGCTGGTTTATTGGGGGTGCCGTGAATTTGACATGAGCGGTCAAGTATGCGGTCCAAACTGGACGAGCCCGGATTGTTTCTTTTGAATGGCTTTTTCCGCTGTCTAGATTTAGAGCCTCTGAATCCGGCATTGACTACCATGTCTTCGGTGTTGTCACCTTTGTCGTGACACTTGTGTCTATTGCGTCGTGGCTTGTCGTCGCTACCTCTGGCGTCTGATACGCCGGAGTTTTTGGGTGTGATGTTGCTACAAGCCAGCCAGCTGTCCTCGCCCGTGCAAAAGCGGGTCATGAGTGTCGTGAGGGCTGCCATGGATTTTGGCTTCTCTTGGCTGAGGTGTCGGGCGAGCCATTCGTCACGAATGTTATGCTTGAAGGCTGCTAAATCTTCAGCATCCGAACAGTCGACAATTTGGTTCTTTTTAGTTAGGAACCAAGTCCAGAATTTCCTGGCTGACTCTCCGGGCTGTTGGGTTATGTGACTTAAGTCATCAGCATCCGGTGGTCGCACGTAAGTGCCCTTAAAGTTTTCAAGGAATGCGTCTTCCAGGTCCTCCCAACTGCCAATAGAGCTTGCTGGTAGGCTATTCAGCCAATGCCGAGTCGGTCCTTTGCGCTTAAGTGGTAGTTACTTTATGACATGTAAGTCATCGCCGCGGGCCATGTGAATGTGTAGGAGAAAATCTTCAATCCATACCGCGGGGTCTGTTGTGCCATCCTATAATTCGATGTTCACGGGTTTAAACCCTTCTGGGAATTCATGATCCATTACTTCAATAGTGAAGCATAGGGGGTGTGCGGTGCCTCTATGTCGGGCTACATCCTGACGTAGTTTAAATGAGTTTGGTTTGTTGTAGTCGGCCCGGCTGGACTTTTGCTTATTGTATCTGGCATGACGGTCATCGTCACGCATTGTGGCGTGTCCCCGTGATCCGTAAATCGATCTTGACTGTCCTGCTTTGCTTTCCAATACGTCTCACAGGTCCTTCGTGTGGTCCCAGGCCTTAGTATTATTGTTTGATTGGCGACGGGGTCCGGTCTAGACTTCGGGCTGGTGCGCCGCTTTGTCTCGCCAACGGGGTGGCCGGTCAGCCGCATCATGCGCTGGTAGTGTGGGCTTTAGCGCCTCCTCCTCGAGTTGAGGTGGCAACCTGCGCTTTGGGTAACTTTTGGTAGGGCACTCGAGTCCGTATTCCTCGGCAGCTAGGACCTCGGTCCATCTATCAGTTAGCAGATCTTGATCAGCTTGAAGCTGTTGCTGTTTTTCTTCAGCCTTTTTGCAGTGGCTATAAGCCGGCGCTTGAAGCGCTCCTGCTCGACGGGATCCTCAGGCATGATGAATTCTTCGTCGCCAACGCTCACTTCGTCCTCGGAGAGGGGCATGTAATTATAATCCCCCAATTCTCCATCTGTTGCCTGTTCCTTAGGGCTAGCTTGCCCATCCTCTTGCTCGGCTTGCTTGACGCCTCACTGGGCAGGATTGTTTTCGTCTTCGGCACCATCCAGATTGTTATCTCTTGTGCTGGTATCACTATTTTTGCTATGGCGGGGCTTGGAGCGGCACCTATGACGCTGGTGCCTAGATCGCTTCTCCAAGGGGTTATCTTCCACTGCCTCATCACCATTGCTTTCTTTGGGGGTGTCCACCATTTATATATATATATATATATATATATATATATATATATATATATATATATATATATATATCATATGATGAGGTGGCTATCCAGCGCCCTATAGGCGGTGGTTCCTATTCTTCTCCTGTATCGTCGTCCATACCGTCGATGTCTTCGGAGTTGAAGTCAAGCACATCGGTTAAGTCATCGATAGTGGCTATTAAGTGGGTGGTGGGTGGGGAACGAATTTCTTTGTCGTCCTCTTCCCACTCGAGCTGGACATAGTTCGGCCAAGAATCTCCCAACAAGGAAAGAGACCTTAATGAGTTTAGCACATCACCCAAGGGCGAGTGCTGAAAAATATCCGCGGAGGTGAACTCCATGACCAGTGCCCAATCAGATTCGATAGGCATGGACGTACGCGGTTGGGATCCTATAGTCGGAGACGAGTCCGGGGGTCCGATGACACCATCCTCACAAGAGGTGTGATCAGTGTTCGGCTCCAACGCCGATAAGTGTGCGGCCATCATGGCGGGGTCCATCCACCCGTCCTCAGAAGGCGCGATCTGCTCTGGGTTGATTCCCGGGGCCGTCGCAGGTGCGATCTCCCGAACACGGTCTGACGGCAGATCTAAGTCATGCTCGTTACGACTATTCGGCGTACCTGAGATGGGATCGAATCCATCGAAGATCAAGTCTCCGTGGGTGTCGGCAGTATAGTTAAAGCTTCCAAACCTTACCTGATGGTCAGGGGCGTAGCTATCGATCTGCTCTAGGTGGCCAAGTGAGTTGGCCCACAGTACGAAGCCACCGAATACGAAGATCTGTCCGGGAAGGAAAAGCTCCCCCTGGACCGCGTCATTGAAGATGATTGAAGGAGCCATCAAGCCTTACCGCGACGACACAGCGGAACTCTCAATGAAAGCACTAATGTTGGTGTCAAAACCGGCGGATCTCAGTTAAGGGGTCCCGAACTGTGCGTCTAAGGCTAATGGTAACAGGAGGCAGGGGACACGATGTTTTACCCAGGTTCGGGCCCTCTCGATGGAGGTAATACCCTCCTTCCTGCTTGATTGATCTTGATGATATGAGTATTACAAGAGTTGATCTACCACGAGATCATAGAGGCTAAACCCTAGAAGCTAGCCTATGATTAGGATTGTTGTTGTCCTACGGACAAAACCCTCCGGTTTATATAGACACCGGAGGGGGCTAGGGTTACACAGAGTCGGTTACAGAGAAGGAGATCTACATATTCAAATTGCCAAGCTTGCCTTCCACGCAAAGGAGAGTCCTATCCGGACACGGGATGAAGTCTTCAATCTTGTATCTTCATAGTCCAACAGTCAGGACAAAGTATATAGTCCGGCTGTCTAAGGACCCCTTAGTCCAAGACTCCCTCAGTCCTAGAAATCGACACATAGGCGCGAGGATTTGTCCTTCTTTGGTACCATCACCAGGTTTGCTAGCCAGTCCGGGTGTTTTATTTCTCTAATGAATCCGGCCTCGAGTAGCTTGGCTATCTCCTCTCCCATAACTTGTCGTTTAGGCTCTGAAAAGCGCCATAGAGTTTGCTTGACCGGCTTGTATCCCTTCAATTTGTTTAGGCTATGCTCGGCCAGCCTGCATGGGATCCCTGGCATATCTGAAGGGTGCCAGGCGAAGATGTCCCAATTCTCGCGTAAGAACACCCGCAGTGCAGCGTCGATTGTGGGGTTCAGCTGTGCCCCGATGGATGCTGTTTTTGTAGAGTCCGTTGGGTGGACTTGGAATTTTACTATTTCGTTCGCTGGTTTGAAAGAGGTGGACTTGGATCGTTTGTCGAGTATCACGTCATCCCTTTCCACTGTGGAGCCTAGCATACTTAATTCTTCGGACGTGAGGGCTTCGGATAATGCCTCAAGGGCCAGGGCGGCGGTTTTATTTTTAGCGCAGAGTGCTATGTCCGGATCACTGGCTAGAGTGATGATTCCGTAGGGCCCGGGCATCTTGAGCTTCATGTACCCATAATGGGGTATAGCTTGGAAGCTCGCGAATGCGTCCCGCCCTAAAAGGGCATGGTATCCACTACTGAACGGGGCCACTTGGAATGTTATCTCATCGGACCTGTAATTTTCCGGTGTGCCAAATACCACATCGAGTGTGATTTTTCCCGCACATCATGCGTCCCGACTAGGGATAATTCCTTGGAAGGTCGTGCTGCTTTGCTCAATGCGGCTCTTGTCTATTTCCATTTTGTTGAGAGTTTCCTCGTAGATGAGGTTTAATCTGCTGCCACCGTCCATGAGCACTTTAGTAAGCCAGAAGCTGTCCACAATAAGACTAAGGACCAAAGCGGATGGTGCTCGGGCTGTTCGGAATTGAGGTCCGTCACTGGCATTAAATGTTATAGCCGTGTCGTTCCAGGGATTTATTGTTGCAACGTGGCAGACTTCGGCGAGGCCGCGGAGTGCTCTCTTTCACCTGTTATTCGAGGTGAAAGTCTCGAAGACTGTCAACACTGTATTGTTGTTTTTTGCGGGATGATACTCTGCGGTATTGTTAATGAGGAGATCCTCGCCGCTCTTGGCCACCTGCCGAAGTATCCAACATACTCTAAGGTTGTGTGTTGGTACGGTATCCGGTGTGGTGTGAATTTTGCATGGCCTATTGAGCCATCCCTCCAATACGGTTCCACACCCTATAGTGGGCATTGGTTTCTTTGTGATTGGATCGGGTGACTTACGAGAGTGCACTCTTTTGTTTCGTAAGAAGGGTTTAGTGAGAGCCGGAGGGTCCCAGAATGCTGCCTAGGTTTTCCAGGTGCTTTCCATCACACAGTACTTCTGTACTATGGCCGCCAAGTCAGTGAAGTGTGATATGTCATGGCGACGTACGGCGTTAAGGATTCCCTTGTCCGTGCAATTTTTGCAAAAGAATAAGATTGCGTCTTCCTCGCGACAGTCCTTAAGCTTGCTCATTACAAGGAGGAATCTGGCCCAAAAGTGATGTACTGTCTCTTGGGGTTGTTGTCTGATGTGGGAAAGATCACTTGTATCTGGGTGGGTGGTTGGATTTATGTCCGAACCCTAACCTAATTCGGGACCCAGAGGCTGGGGAGCTTCCGAACTTGGGAGTTCGGGTTCCGGGGTGTTACCCAATTTTTTTGGCCCGCTGTCTGATTCTAAATTCAGAACTTGAGTCAAGTCCTCCCGCAAGCGGGTATCCGGCTCAGAGAGCTCGGAAATCCGGACACGGTTCGTCCTCAAAATAGAGGAAGAGTCGCTGCATTGCTCCTCCACCACCGCTATTTGATGGGTGACTGGCAGAGAGTTAATCTCTCTTTGGTCGGGTTTAAGCCCAATCCGATCATAGTCGATAGCGACTCCCAAGGCGGTGATGCAATCTAAGAGCTTGTTCAAGGACGAAAGTTCCATCGGATTCATCTGTTTGGTGTATTCCGAGCTGACGTGGAGGCTGTTTTCGATGACCCGAGAAGTCATCATCGGCACGGCGGCCGAACGGGCGGTCATGACGAAGCCGCCTAGTCGGAGGGTTTGGCCTAAAGCCAGGGCTCCCCCTGAGGCGATGTTGTCCTTGATAACAAGGCGAGCCATCAAACCTTTTTTTCGACGTCACAGTGGAACTCTCAATGAAAGCACTAATGTAGGTGTCAAAACCGGTGGATCTCGGGTAGGGGGTCCCGAACTGTGCGTCTAAGGCTAACGGTAACAGGAGGCGGGGGACACGATGTTTACCCAGGTTCGTGCCCTCTCTACGGAGGTAATACCCTACTTCCTGCTTGATTGATCTTGATGATATGAGTATTACAAGAGTTGATCTACCAAGAGATCGTAGAGGCTAACCCTAGAAGCTAGCCTATGATTATGATTGTTGTTGTCCTGCGGACTAAACCCTCCGGTTTATATAGACACCAGAGGAGGCTAGGGTTACACAGAGTCGGTTACAGAGAAGGAAATCTACATATCCGAATGGCCAAGCTTTCCTTCCATGCAAAGGAGAGTCCCACCCGGACACGGGACGAAGTCTTCAATCTTGTATCTTCATAGTCCAACAGTCCGGCATAAGCATATAGTTCGGCTATCCGAGGACCCCCTAATCCAGGACTCCCTTAGTGCGCACATAGCGTGTACACGTACGTACAGCGGCTAGGGTTTAAGAAAGAAAATATGGCCACGTAGGTACATACGGGCGGGGTCTCAAACGCCTACTCGCGCATACGTACGGCCAGGGCTCGTGTACATGGCTGGGTCGGAACGGAGAAACTGCGTTGTCGTCGTGTTCATGGGGAGGCAACGGAATGCATCGTGTTCATCGCGAGGCAACGGAACGAGTGGGAGCCAACCGGCTTGGACGGAACAACCGATGGAAACGAGGCCTGGTGTACCACAGAACAGAGGGAACGGCCTTGTGTTCGACCGGTCATGGTCGAAAATGGTCATGTTTATTGGGAGGGTTCTGGCGTACCGCAAAACAGAGGAAATAGACTTCTGTTGGACCTCCTATGGTCGAAACAGGGTCCTGTTGATCGGGAGGGGTGTGGCATACCGCAAAACGGAGGAAAATGACTTCTGTTTGAGCGCTACAGTCGAAACGGGGGTCCTTTTCATCGGGAGGGGTGTGGCGTACCGCAAAACGGGACTCCACGGGATACTGTTCATCTCCACCGTCGACCTCCTCCATCCTCCACGGGCTACTGTTCATCCAGCCTCCAGCGCGAGCTACTCCACCGGCCACTGTTCAACCAGCCCTCTCCACGGGCTCCTGTTCAACCACCCCTCCACGGGTTACTGTTCATCTAGCCCTCCACCGGCTACTGTTCAACCAGCCCTCCACCGGCTGCTGTTCAACCTTCCCTCCATGGGGTCCCGTTCATCCAGCCTTCCACGGGGTCCTGTTCATCCAGCCCCAACCGTCTCGATCGATCGGGGTCCTGTTCATCCAGCGGCAACGGCCTCTACTACCACGGGGTCCTGTTCATCCAACCCCCCACCAGGAACTATTCATCCACCCCCCAACAATGCTCACTGTTCATCCCGAGGCAGCATCGATCGGCTTCATTTAGCAGCAGTAGCAAAGGAATTGCTCGATCGGGTTCAATTAACAGCCATCGATCGATCGCTTGGGTTTAGTAACGTGTAGCCTGCAGTGCAATCGCTCGAGTTCAGTAGGCGAATGCCTTGCTCGGGATCAGTTAGAACCCAACGCCTCGCACCCACACGCGTACGGTACGAGATAAATGCGCATCGCTCGGCCCCCGACCACCCACCATAACCGGGAACACCCCGATATTTTCCTCGCCCTCGCTTCTACCACGGTTTTTCCTGTCATGGACAGCCCAAACAATGTCATGCATCTGCGTCTCCAGCCCGCCCAGGACGAAAAGCCCATTTTCTGTCATGATTTTTTGTCATCGAAGTAGGAGCCTACCACATCTATGATGATACCTTGTTTTGTCACAATTATTGTCATAGAAGTGTCATAGAAAAAAAATTGTTCAGCCCAAAATGTCATGGATGTGTCATTTTTTTATAGTGAGGCTTCACCGCAAGTCTGTATAAGACTATATGCTTTGATCAACTCATCAAAGCGTATATTCCAACTCCGAGATGCTTGCACCAGTCCATAAATGGATCGCTGGAGCTTGCACACTTTGTTAGCACCTTTAAGATTGACCAAACCATCTGGTTGCATCATATACAACTCTTCTTAGAGATATCCATTTAAGGAATGCAGTTTTGACATCCATTTGCCAGATTTCACAAAATGTGGCAATTGCTAATATGATTCAGACGGACTTAAGCATCGCTACAGTTGAGAAAGCCTCATAGTAGTCAACCCCTTGAACTTGTCGAAAACCTTTTGCGACAAGTCGAGCTTTATAGACAGTAACATTACCATCAGCATCAGTCCTCTTATTGAAGATCCCTTTATTCTCTATGGGTCGCCGATCATCAGGAAAATCCACCAAAGTCCACGCGTTGTTCTTATACATGGATCCTATCTCAGATTTCATGGCCTCAAGCCATTTATCGGAATCTGGGATCATCATGGCTTCTTCATAGTTCATAGGTTCGTCATAGTCAAGTAACATGACTTCCAGAATAGGATTACCGTACCCCTCTGGTGCGAATCGTGCTCTGGTTTACCTACGAGGTTCTGTAGCAACTTGATCTGAAATTTCATGATCATTATCATTAGCTTCCTCTCCAGTTCGTGTAAGCATCACGGGAACAGATTTCTCGGATGAGCTACTTTCCAAATTGAGAGAAGGAACAATTACCTCATCAAGTTCTACTTTCCTCCCACTCACTTCTTTCGAAAGAAACTCCTTCTCTAGAAGGATTCCGTTCTTGGCAATAAAGATCTTGCCTTAAGATCTGTGGTAGAAGGTGTACCCAATTGTTTCCTTAGGGTATCTTATGAAGACACACTGCTCCGACTTAGGTTCACGCTGAAGCCTCTTGACATAAGCATCGCATCCCCAAACTTTAAGAAACGACAAATTAAGTTTATTGCCAAACCACAATTCATACGGTGTCGTCTCAGCGTATTTGGACGGTGCCCTATTTAACGTGAATGCAACTGTCTCTAATGCATAACCCCAAAATGATAGTGGTAAATTAGTAAGAGACATCATAGATCGCATCATATTTAATAAAGTGTGATTACGACGTTCGGACACACCATTACACTATGGTGTTCCAGGTGGCATGAGTTGTGAAACTATTCCACATTGTTTTAAATGAAGGCCAAACTCGTAACTCAAATATTCACCTCCATGATCAGATCGTAGAAATTTTATTTTCTTGTTACGATGATTCTCCACTTCACTCTGAAATTCTTTGAACTTTTCAAATGTTTCAAACTTGTGTGTCATTATGTAAATATACCCATATCTACTCAAATCATTTGTGAAGGTCAGGAAATAACGATACCCACCACGAGCCTCAACACTCATCGGACCTCATACGTTGGTATGTATTATTTTTAGTAAGTCATTAGCTCGTTCCATTGTTCCGGAGAACGGAGTTTTGTCATCTTGCCCATAAGGCACTGTTTGCAAGTATCAAATGATTCATAATCAAGTGATTCCAAAAGTCCATCTGCATGGAGTTTCTTCATGCACTTTACATCAATATGACCCAAATGGCAGTGCCATAAATAAGTTGCACTATCATTATCAACTCTGCATCTTTTGGCATCAATATTATGAATATGTGTATCACCACGACCAAGATTCAATAAACCATTAACATTGGGTGTATGACCATAGAAGGTTTTATTCATGTAAACAAAATAACAATTATTCTCTGTCTTAAATGAATAATCGTATTGCAATAAACATGATCCTATCTTGTTCATAATCAACGCAAACACCAAATAACATTTATTTAGGTTCAACACTAATCCCGAAAGTATAGGGAGTGTGTGATGATGATCATATTAATCTTGGAAACACTTCCAACACACATCATCACTTCACCCTCAACTAGTCTCCATTTATTCTACAACTCCTGTTTCGAGTCACTAATCTTAGCAACCGAACATGTATCAAATACCCAGGGGCTACTACGAGCACTAGTAAGGTACACATCAGTAACATGTATATCATATATACCTTTGTTCACTTTGCCATCCTTCTTATCCGCCAAATATTTGGTGTAGTTCCGCTTCCAGTGACCATTTCCTTTGCAGTAGAAGCACTTAGTTTCAGGCTTAGGTCCAGCTTTGGGCTTCTTCACGGGAGTGACAACTTGCTTGATATTCTTCTTGAAGTTCCATTTCTTTCCCTTTGCCCTTTTCTTGAAACTAGTGGTCTTGTTTAATCATCAAAACTTAATGTTTTTTCTAGATCTCTACCTTCGTCGATTTCACCATCACGAAGAGCTCGGGAATCATTTTTGTCATCTCTTGCATATTATAGTTCATCACGAAGTTCCAGTAACTTGGTGATGGTGACTAGAGAACTCTGTCAATCACTATCTTATTTGGAAGATTAACTCCCACTTGATTCAAGCGATTGTAGTACCCAGACATTCTGAGCACATGCTGACTAGCTGAGCTATTCTCCTCCATCTTTTAGGCTAAGTAGTTGTCAGAGGTATCATACCTCTCGATGCGGGCATCAGTCTGAAATACCAATTTTAGCTCTTGGAACATCTCATATGCTCTGTGGCATTCAAAACATTTTTGAATTCCTGGTTCTAAGCCGTAAAGCATAGTGCACTAAACTATCAAGTAGTCATCATATTGAGCTAGCCAAACATTCATAACGTTTGCATCTGCTCCTGTAATAGGTCTATCACCTAGTGGTGCATCAAGGACATAATTCTTATGTGCAACAATGAGGATAAACCTCAGATCACGGACCCAGTCCGCATCATAGCTACTATCATCTTTCAACTTAGTTTTCTCTAGGAACATATCAAAAAACATAGGGGAGCAACAACGAGAGCTATTGATCTACAACATAATTTGCGAATACTATCAGGACTAAGTTCATGATAAATTAAAGTTCAATTAACCATATTACTTAAGAACTCCCACTTAGATTGACATCCCTCAAGTTATCTAAATGATACGTGATCCAAATCAACTAAACCATGTCCGATCATCACGTGATTTGGAGTAGTCATCAATGGTGAACATCTCTATTTTGATCATATCCACTATATGATTCACGTTTGACCTTTCGGTCTCAAGTGTTCCGAGGCTATGTCTGTACATGCTAGGCTTGTCAAGTTTAACCCGAGTATTCCGCATGTGCAAAACTGGCTTGCACCCATTGTATTTGAACATATAGCTTATCACACCAGTGGTGTCTCAGTACGAAGAACTTTCGCAACGGTGCATACTCGGGGAGAACACTTATACCTTGAAATTTAGTTACGGGCATCTTATAATGCTACCGCCGTACTAAGCAAAATAAGATGCATAAAAGATAAACATCACATGCAATCAAAATATGTGACATGATATGGCCATCATCATCTTATGTTTTTGATCTCCATCTCCAAAGCATCGTCATGATCTCCATAGTCACCGGATCGACACCTTGATCTCCATCGTAGTGCCGTGGTCGTCTCGCCAACTATTGCTTCTACAACTATCGCTACTGCTTAGTGATACAGTAAAGCAATTACATGGCGTTTGTATTTCAAACAATAAAGCCACAACCATAAGGCTCCCGCCAGTTGCCGATAACTTCTACAAAACATGATCATCTCATACAACAATGTATATCAAATCATGTCTTGACCATATCACATCACAACATGCCCTACAAAAACAAGTTAGACGTCCTCTACTTTGTTGTTTCAAGTTTTACGTGGCTGCTACAGGCTTCTAGCAAAAACCGTTCTTACCTACGACACAAAACCACAACGGTGATTTATCAAGTTTGTTGTTTTCACCTTCACAAAGACCGGCCGCGGTCAAATTCGATTCAACCAAATTTGGAGAAACAGACACCCGCCAGCCACCTTTATGCAAAACTAGTTGCATGTCTATCGGTGGAACCGGTCTCATGAACGCGCTCATGTAAGGTTGGTCCGGGCCGCTTCATCCAACAATACCGCCGAATCAAAATAATACATTGGTGGTAAGGTTTATGACGATCACCGCCCACAACTCTTTGTGTTCTACTCGTGCATATCATCTACGCATAGACCTGGCTCGGATGTCACAGTTGGGAAACGTAGCAGGCAATTTCAAAAAAATTCCTGTGCTCACACAAGATCTATCTAGGGGAAGCATAGCCACGAGAGGGGAAGAGTGTGTCCACGTACCCTCCTAGACCAAAAGCGGAAGCGTTTACTTAACGCGGTTGATGTAGTCGAACATCTTCTCGTTCGGACCAATCGAGTACAGAACATACGGCACCTCTGACTTCTGCACACGTTCAGCGCAATGAAGTCCCTTGAGCTCTTGATCCAACAGAGGGTTGAAGGAGTAGATGAGTTCCGTCAGCACGACGGCGTGGCGAAGGTGATGGTGATGTGATCCATGCAGGGAAGGACTGCGAGAATATGACCGGAGGCGTAAACTGTGGAGGGAGGGTGCTGCACACGGCTTGGAGTAATTGGTGTGTCTCTAGGGGCGCCCCCCATATAAAGGAGGGAGGGAGAGGAGGCCGGCCTAGGCGTGCCCCACGTGGGAAGGAGTCCCACTTGGACTCTGTCGTGGAATTGTCACGTCAGATGTCCTTAGCGTCAGGACTTAGTCGCGAGGCCAACGCATCTATGTGGTAGCTTGAAGGGGTTGAGTGGAATCGAGAAACGCAACACACAAGACGAGGGTTTATACAGCTTCGGGCCCCGGGAAACATTATCCGGTAACAACCCTACATGCTGTTTGTGGCTAGGTCTCATTATGATCATGAGAGAGTCGCCGGTAAGCCGGCTCTTTGTGTCTAGCCCTAGAGATTGTTCTTGTTGCCTGTCCATATTTGGGGAGCCCTGCCCCTCTTTATATAAGTTGAAGGGGCGGCTTACATGTAGAGTCCTATTAGGATTAAAACTAACTTATTCTCTATTACAAGTCGGATACAAGTACGGGTCTTGCTTCCTCGTAAAGGAAATATTCCTCATGCCTTCTGTCTTAAGCCAGCCCACCGTAATATGAGCCGGCCTACTGGGCCTTGGGCCTAGCCTTCCATGTGATCCGCCGTCGGGGTCATCTGTGAGTCGTCTGACCAGTGAGCCGCCAGACCCTTGAGTCGCCAGTCCTCCGGCGGGTCATCGGTGAAGCGCCAAGTCCGGCCGGGTCATACTTCCGGCCGGGTCATACCGCGAGGTATATTCCCGCCATACCGTTCCAAAGAGCACAAGGAATTATCCATGTTAAACTGATCCTGTACAACAAACACAAGAACAACTTTGACAGATTGTGTTCCCGGTTAAAAATTCTTGTATGCCGGCACCTGATCATCCTTAATTCCTTGTGCTCTGGGTTAAATATTCTCCTGAGACGGGACCTGAATATCCTTCAGTCCAATTGTCATTTCCTTCATCTAGAAAATCCGAGTTAAATAAGCTAGCTTCATACTCAATTTACTGATGTTGGTTTCTCACAGAAAAGTATTGAGAAGAATAATCCACTTGAGTCGGCTTTCAAGGCGTTGGGTTAAATAATTTTGGTCTTCAAATATTCATCTGATATTCAGCCGGCTTGAAGATGTAAAACTTGCCGGTTTATCATTGCCAAAAACTGCCGGATTATAAAACAAAGGATGCCGGGTCATAATTGTTGTTGAGACCGGTTTAAGTAATTGATCCTCCTGATTTGCTCAAAACTGATAATTAGAAGATTTTTCTCCCTTATATCCATATTACCTATAGCCCCCAAGTCTTGAGCAGAACAAAGTGATGGTTTAAGACTTGCTCCAATAAATGTTGCAACCTTGAAGAAATGCGGTTTATTCATCTCAATCATATAACTGAATTCCACACATGTAGCCCCCAAGTGACGGGTTGTCATGCTTGCAGCAACCTGGGACTTGTAATTGCTTTATGCTCATGAAAATTTCAACAAGTGTAGCCCCCAAGGGCCGGGTCATTATGCAATAATGAGCAGGGACTTTGTAGATATAACCGTGTAAATTTGAACAGCAATGTGTAGCCCCCAAGGGCCGGCTTAGTAAGATAATACTGAGCTGGGACTTTGTATATAATTGATAATAACATCATATCATATAGTCTCCACCATGGGGCTTGAACCCACGTCCACAAGGTTAAGAGCTTTGTATTCCACCAACTGAATAGTGGACCGTTCAATATAATGGATTAATGCTTGTGTACCTTGAATTTTTGACAGGAGCAATTGGTAGTCCTCGAGGGCCGGCTCATTACGATGTGATGAGTCGGTTCTTCAATAAGGAGAGCAAAAATGACTTTGCATTAGCCCCCAAGTGTCATGGTGCATGCTTGCAGCGACATGAGACTTGCATATTTGATGTAACCTCATTTTGAACAATGTAGCCCCCAAGTGCCGGGTAGTAAGCCTGCAGCAACTCGGGACTATTTCCTCCATTGTAAAATAAATCATGCCCATTGATAAAGATAATAGCCGTTGCGCTAAAGCGACTTTGAAAACCTCAATCATAATACTGGTTATTGCTAATCATAATAGAAATCCAGCCATGTTGGCTATTTAAGATTTGAATAATATAATCCGGTATAAAAACCTCAATCATTCAATATCATCATGAAAAATCCAGTCAGTTTTGGCTATTAAAGATTTGAATACCTCATCGATTGACAAATAAACCCGGAGTTTACATACCTGGCGGCTCTTGGCCGATGACGACTTAATGCGCATTCATTGTAAGCCGGAATTTTTGTACCCTAGTGGTTTATAGCCCTTGAGAAAATCAATAATTGATAACCCTTTTGAGACATCAATTTTAGTGATGAGCTTGGACTGAAGCATTTATATAAGTCGTAGTGCTGCAAATCCTGCACAGAGTTTAAACAACATACGTCCTGGTGACTTAACATCAAGAGCCAGGGCGGGTAACCACCCAAATGTAGTCTTATCTTGCACACAAGTAGATTACAAGATCCGTATGATCCTTTCAATGATACCGCCGGTTCATGTGACCCGGACAGTGAAGTTGAAAACTCAACTCTGTAAGAGCCTGCACATATGATATTTGTGACAACTCAAATACTTACGATTTGTATAAAAAACAGATAAAATTTATTAGGCTTCTGATTTGAATACGATCAGTAAACCGTTCCAAAGGGGTTAAGCTAAGATTCGAATACGATCATATAGCCCCCAATGGTGTTGGCGTTGCCGATCAAAGTGGGTATCGACAGTTATGTTCTCTTTGGTTCGAATACGACATATGTTTGAACAGGAAGCCCCCAAATGACCTTAAGAGTTGTTTAGCGACGCTGATTCGAATACGATCCACGTCGATTCCCAAAGGGGTTGAGCTATGATTCGGATACGATCAAGAAGCCCCCAAGTGGGTTCAGCAGTTTGCTAATCAAAAGGGTATCGATAGCTATGTTCTTTTTGGTTCGAATACGACCTATGTTTGAATAGGAAGCCCCCAAGTGACCATATAAATTTTGGCATTGCACCGATCAAGAGGGTACTGATAGCTATGCCCGATGAGCAGGAAGCCCCCAAGTGACCATAATAAGATAAGCCATAAGGCATGATACCTATGTTTGAACCGCGCATCACGGCAACAAGTTCTTTTTGGCACCCTTTAATCTTTCTGAGAACTCGAACTTGCGGGAGATTAATTCTTTTTGAACCGGAAGTTTAAACCGGATTTGAAACCTTCAAAACTTTGAGAGAGATAAATTTACCTTGAGCCGGATTTGATCCGGATTTGAGAGCTTCAAAGCCTTGCGATAAATAAATTTCCCTTGAACCGGCTTTTAAACCGGAATCCTTATTTTGTGCCGGAAATCTTCTGACAACCTTTAAATTTTCATCGATCTAGCAGTAATCTCCGGGGCCGGGTTACTTTTCCCTTAAATAACCCAGAGTTCTTAAATTTATTGAAACCGGCTAACTTTTGCCGAGTTATACCATTGTAGCCCCCGAGTCTCAAGACGACTTGAAGGAGTTGGCTTGAGATTCTCCATATTTGACCATAGCAGAAGGTGTATATCATTGGCGTTGATAGCACGATGTGAATCCATAGAAGGTTGACGTGACTGTGGCGGGTTATAAATGATCCCGTATGACCCGTGTCAGCAACTCGGCCAATAGTTCCTTCCAACTGTCTGTTTGAAATTAACCAAACCGTAGTGGCGGCGACTTGTGCGCCTGCCCATTGAACCATCCAGTGCAGACGGCGGTTGATAATATATGATAATTTGCCTCCAATTTGTTGGAAGAAAACCGGGCTTCCCAAGCAGTGACTTGCTCATACTCAATAAACAGCTCATGTAGACAGGTCCGGCCCAGTGTGTTGATGTAGACCACTCCACGAGAGACGGACGGTAGACGACCGCAACATCTGAGACGGCACAAACAGATAAACCGGCCGTGGCGTTGTAAGTCGGTGCGGACGGGCAAGTTGTCTCCTTGTTATAAGCCGGCGTGGTCGCGAGAGACGGCCACGGCATTGTAAGCCGGCACGATTCGAGAGACGGCCATGGCGTTGTAAACCGGTGTGGACGGGCGAGTCAATCGCAGGCACGATAAACCACGTGGATTGGCGAGTCAATCACGTGTTGATGTAGTGAACAATTGTCCTGTATCAGAAATATCGCAAGCCAGAGTAATTGCTCTTTTACTAGATTGGTTTCACCTGATATGTCAGGCTAGAAATTATCCACGGCGGAGTTGATGATCACCATGGTGAAGCTGAAATCAACCACGGTCGAGTCAGCCACAGGAGCAGACAGATAAGTCGGCCACGGCGTTGTAAGCCGGTCGTGGCATTGTAAGCCTGCGCCGACGGGCGAGTTAATCGCGGGCACGGTAAGTCGTCGAGCAACATAACATGGACAAGCACTTTGTGCAAAAATAATACTCGTGCGCGCCCCATGTGCGACACCTTTGTAATAAACAATAGTCCTGCGAAAAAATACCACAAGACCAGAGTAATTGTTCCTTGATGAAAACAATATGCGTTAAATAGAATAAACTTGAATGGATATCACCTGATTTATTTAGACGATGAAGGATCCGCGTCTGTGAATATCCTTTGGTAACTTCAACGGTGTTTCAGCCACTCTCTCCATTAGAGGCAAGGCGGCACTGACGGGACCGTAGCGAAGGTGAAGGCTTTAAAGCGTTGGAACCGGGCAGCTTCAAACGGATCCTCCGGGTCATGCTGACCATTTTTTTTTAAACAGAAGTAAAGCAACATGTTGCGGGGCGTGGCAGCGGAGTGAGCCGGCGCGGCAATTTGAGGAAACAGCACAAGGCCGTGGCGACTCACGGCGCAGGGGACTCGACTGGGCGGCTCAGGCGAAGTGAGTGCACCGCAATTCGATCAAATGATGGCCTTCATGTTCAAACAAATAACCACGCATCCATCCAGTTTTTATGCGAATCATGCCCCCGAGCATGGCATCGAACAACACCGCATAGACGTCGGTAACTCGGCGCAGTACGGAGCGGGCGACACTCAAAGCAGGGGCGTGACGGAGCCACCGGACGGCTCGTCGGAGCAAGGAGGCGACGCAGCTCGGGGCGCTCGGAAGCAGAGCGAAGGCGACTCTCACCGCAGAGGGAGAGGCGGACGGCAGGGACTCGGCGGCTCGAGGCCACAGCCACGCATGTCAGAAACGAAGGGCACTTCAGCGGCTCACGGTGTCGGGCCTGCTGGGAGCAGCTCGGCAACCGCCCGGAGTAGGAGGCGCACCAGCAGCAGGTGAAGCGAGGCCGGTCTCACCAGCGACACATTGACTTGGCGAAGTTTGTAGAAACGGCCGGGCAGCTTGAAAACTTCGGCAGAAGCGAGGCAGCGGGGCGACGCCATGAAAGCGGGCCAACGAGGCCTCAGCGACAGAGGAGAGGCGCCTGCGGACTCCAAGCAGTGGTGGCTCGAGGTTGCGGCGGCTTGGAGCGGTCACGGCTGAGGAAACCCGCAGCGAGACGACTCAAGGCCGGAGCAAAGCGCAGCAACGGCGGCTCACAGTAGAAAACGGGCAGCTCAAAGCCGGAGTGAGACGCGGCGACAGCAGCGGGTGGCTCGGTCAGGTCGAGCACCGCGGAGGCAAACCTCGAAGGCGGAGCGAAGCTGGCGCAGGGCCAGGGGCGACTTGGTCGGTGCGGATGGTGAAGCCGTGCAGAGGCGGTTTGGGAGCGACTAGCGACGGCGGTACAACGACTCAATGATTGCACCACTCGGAGGCGGATCTTAGTCGGGTTGACAAGTCCATATCCATCTCCTTCCCCTGGTCGTTGTTGGTTTTGATGATTCCTCCTTTTTCTTCTAGGACAAGGACTCGATGAGCAAGGCAGGGGCCCTGCCCAGCTGCAGTAAATATTGGCCTTTCTTCGGTCTGATAGGACGCCCGCGTGGATGTAGTAAACGTGCACAAAGACTGATGTACTAGTAGTAGCAGTTGTTTGTGGATATAGCCGTAGTTCTTGGCTCTGTTCCTGTAAAAAGTAGTAGCAGCAGCGATGTGTAGTCTACTCGGGACTTCATACTGCATGTAGACGTGGAGAGCACCAGCACCAAATCGCGGTGTACTCGAGACTTGAACGAGCTGTAGCAGCGATAACGGCTGCCCCCTCGTACAACAGCTCTGCAATGGAATATGACGGCTTCGGTGATTGCGGTGTGATGACTTGTGGTAGACTCCTGTCCGGTCTCAACTACAGAAAAAACGATCCACCCTCGGATTCGACGGGTCACCGAGCAACACGTGGGGTGGCGAACTGAAACCCTAAAAATCTGTCCGTCTCTCATGAATATCGCATCTGTCATCGCCAAAGTTAACCATAATTCTTATTCTCAAACGACAAATTTCTCGGCTCTCTAGTGGTTGTCCGACGGCTCACGCTATCGTTCCGTGCCGGCTCTTCTTCCTCCGATCAATCGCGAGCTTTTCAATCCCCGAGATAGATCCATCCAAGAACTCAACACCACCGTGCGCGGGCCCCACGGTGGGCGCCAACTGTCGTGGAATTGTCATGTCAGATGTCCTTAGCGTCAGGACTTAGTCGCGAGGCCAACGCATATATGTGGTAGCTTGAAGGGGTTGAGCGGAATCAAGAAACGCAACACACAAGACGAGGGTTTATACAGCTTCGGGCCCCGGGAAACATCATCCGGTAACAACCCTACATGCTGTTTGTGGCTAGGTCTCATTATGATCATGAGAGAGTCGCCGGTAAGCCGGCTCTTTGTGTCTAGCCCTAGAGATTGTTCTTATTGCCTGTCCCTCTTTGGGGAGCCCTGCCCCTCTTTATATAACTTGAAGGGGCGGCTTACATGTAGAGTCCTATTAGGATTAGAACTAACTTATTCTCTATTACAAGTCGGATACAAGTACGGGTTTTGCTTCCTCGTAAAGGAAATATTCCTCATGCCTTTTGTCTTAAGCCGGCCCACCGTAATATGAGCCGGCCTACTGGGCCTTGGGCCTAGCCTTCCATGTGATCCGCCGTCGGGGTCATCTGTGAGTCGTCTGACCAGTGAGCCGCTAGACCCTTGAGTCGCCAGTCCTCCGGCGGGTCATCGGTGAAGCGCCAAGTCCGGCCGGTTCATACTTCAGGCCGGGTCATAACGCGGGGTATATCCCCGACAGACTCCTAGTTGGATTCGGGGGTGGCGCCCCCTTCCCTACTCCAATTGGACCTACTCCCTTGTGGGGGGTGCACCAGCCCCTTGTGGGCTCATTAGCCTCCCTCCTATGGCCCATATGACCCATATCTTTCCCCGGGGGGTTCTAGTAACCCTCCGGTACTCCTGTATGTACCCGATACACTCCGGAACCCATCCGGTGTCCGAATACTACCTTCCAATATATCAATCTTTACCTCTCGGCCATTTCGAGACTCCTTGTCATGTCTGTGATCTCATCCGGGACTCCGAACAACCTTCGGTCACCAAAACACATAACTCATACAATAAATATCGTTATCGAACATAAGCGTGCGGACCCTACGGGTTCGAGAACTATGTAGACATGACCGAGACACAGCTCAGATCAATAACCAACAGCGGAACCTGGATGCTCATATTGGTTCCCACATATTCTACGAAGATCTTTATCGGTCGAACCGCAATGTCAACACATGTTATTCCCTTTGTCATCGGTATGTTACTTGCCCGAGATTCGATCGTTGGTAACTTCATACCTAGTTCAATCTCGTTACCGGCAAGTCTCTTTACTCATTCTGTAATGCATTATCCCACAACTAACTCATTAGTCACATTGCTTGTAAGGCTTCATATGATGTGCATTACCGAGAGGGCCCAGAGATACCTCTCCGATACTTAGAGTGACAAATCCTAATCTCGATCTATGCCAACCCAACAAACACCTTCAGAGATACCTGTAGAGCATCTTTATAATCGCCCAGTTACGTTGTGACATTTGATAGCACACAAGGTATTCCTCCGGTGTCCAGGAGTTGCATAATCTCCTAGTTGGAGGAATATGTGTTGGGGAACGCGGTAGTTTCAAAAAATATCGTACGATCACGCAAGATCTATCTAGGTGATGCATAGCAACGAGAGGGGAGAGTGTGTCCACGTACCCTCATAGACCGAAAGCGGAAGCGTTTCCATAACGCGGTTGATGTAGTCGAACTTCTTCGCGATCCAACCGATCAAGTACCAAACGCACGACACCTCCACGTTCAGCACGCATTCATATCGATGCCGTCCCTCGTGCTCTTGATCCAGTTGAGGACGAGGGTGCTTTCCGTCAGCACGACAGCGTGGCGATGGTGATGATGATGCTACCGGCGCAGGGGTTCGCCTAAGCACTAAGATGGTATAATCGAGGTGTGTAACTGTGGAGGAGGGCACCGCACACGGTGTTGGGAGAGAAACTTGTGTATTCTAGGGTGCTCCCGTATATAAAGGAGCAAGGGGGAGGCCGGCCGGCCCTCCTAGGGAGCGCTAAGAGAGGGAATCCTACTAGGACTCCATGTCCTAGTAGGTTTCCACCTAAGGAAGAGGGGAAAGAAGGAAGGAAGAGGGGAAGGGAAGGAAAGGGGGGCGTCGCCCCCTTCCCCTAGTTCAATTAGGACTCAAGGGGGGGCGTGGCCAGCCCCTCCTAGCCCTTCCTCTCTTCCCACTAAGGCCCATCGAGGCCCATTAGTTCCCCCGGGGGTTCTGGTACCCCTCCGGCACTCCGGTTTTATCCGAAACTTTCCAGAACACTTCCGGTGTTAGAATATAGCCGTCCAATATATCAATCTTTATGTCTCGACCATTTTGAGACTCCTCGTCACGTCCGTGATCCCATCCGGGACTCTGAACAAACTTCGATCATCAAAAACACATAACTCATAATACATATCGTCATCGAACGTTAAGCTTGCGGACCCTACGGGTTCGAGAACTATGTAGACATGACCAAAACACATCTCCGGTCAATAACCAATAGCGGAATCTGGACGCTCATATTGGCTCCTACATATTCTACGAAGATCTTTATCAACCAAACCGCATAACAACATACATTGTTCCCTTTGTAATTGGTATGTTACTTGCCCGAGATTCGATCGTCGGTATCATCATACCTAGTTCAATCTCGTTACCGGTACGTCTCTTTACTCGTTCTGTAATACTTCGTCCTGTAACTAACTCATTAGTTACAATGTGAGGGAGTCCTGGACTAGGGGGTGTCCAGATAGCCGGACTATCATCATCGGCTGGACTCCAAGACTATGAAGATACAAGATTGAAGACTTCGTCCCGTGTCCGGATGGGACTTTCCTTGGCGTGGAAGGCAAGCTTGGCGATACGGATATGTAGATCTCCTACCATTCTAACCGACTCTGTGTAACCCTAGCCCTCTCCGGTGTCTATATAAACCGGATGGCTTTAGTCCGTAGGACGAACAACAATCATACCATAGGCTAGCTTCTAGGGTTTAGCCTCCTTGATCTCGTGGTAGATCTACTATTGTAACACACATCATTAATATTAATCAAGCAGTACGTAGGGTTTTACCTCCATCAAGAGGGCCCGAACCTGGGTAAAACATCGTGTCCCTTGTCTCCTGTTACCATCCGCCTAGACGCACAGTTCGGGACCCCCTACCCGAGATCCGCTGGTTTTGACACCGACATTGGTGCTTTCATTGAGAGTTCCTCTGTGTCGTCACCGATAGGCTCGATGGCTTCTTCGATCATCAACAACGACGCAGTCCAGGGTGGGACCTTCCTCCCCGGACAGATCTGTTGGGGAACGTTGCAGAAAATTAAAATTTTTCCTACGATTTCACCAAGATCCATCTATGAGTTCATCTAAGCAACGAGTCATGGGAGAGTGATTGCATCTACATACCACTTGTAGATCACGTGCGGAAGCGTTCAATGGAACGGGGATGATGGAGTCGTACTCGCCGTGATTCAGATCACCGCTGACCTAGTGCTGAATGGACAGCACCTCCGCGTTCAACACACGTACGGAGCGGATGACGTCTCCTCCTTCTTGATCCAGCAAGGGGGAAGGAGAGGTTGATGATGATCCAGCAGCACGACGGCGTGGTGGTGGATGCAGCAGAACTCCGGTAGGGCTTCGCAAAGCAACTACGGAAGGAGGAGGGGGTGTAGCAGGGAGAGGGAGCTGCCAGGCCTTCAGGGTGCGGCTGCCCCTCCCTCCCCTCCCTTTATATAGTGGCAAGAGAGGGGGGGCGCAGCCTTGCCCCTTCCTCCAAGGAAGGGTGCGGCCAAGGGGGGGGGGAGGAGTCCAACCTCCCCAAGGCACCTCGGAGGTGCCTTCCCCTCTTAGGACTCTCCCTCTCCTTGTCTCCTTGGCGCATGGGCCTCTTGGGGCTGGTTCCCTTGGCCCATATAGGCCAAGGCGCACCCCCTACAGCCCATGTGGCCCCCCCGGGGCAGGTGGACCCCTGGACCCCTTTCGGCACTCCCGATACAATACCGATAATGCGCGAAACTTTTTCGGCGACCAAAATAAGACTTCCCATATATAAATCTTTACCTCCGGACCATTCTGGAACTCCTCGTGACGTCCGGGATCTCATCCGGGACTCCGAACAACATTCGGTTTGCTGCATACTCATATTCATACAACCCTAGCGTCACCGAACCTTAAGTGTGTAGACCCTACGGGTTCGGGAGACATGCAGACATGACCGAGACGGCTCTCGGGCAATAACCAACAGTGGGATCTGGATACCCATGTTGGCTCCCACATGCTCCTCGATGATATCATCGGATGAACCATGATGTCGAGGATTCAATCAACCCCGTATACTATTCCCTTTGTCAGACGGTATGTTACTTGCCCGAGATTCGATCGTCGGTATCCCAATACCTCGTTCAATCTCGTTACCGGCAAGTCACTTTACTCGTACCGTAATGCATGATCCCGTGACCAGACACTTGGTCACTTTGAGCTCATTATGATGATGCATTACCGAGTGGGCCCAGAGATACCTCTCCGTCATACGGAGTGACAAATCCCAGTCTCGATCCGCGTCAACCCAACAGACACTTTCGGAGGTACCTGTAGTGCACCTTTATAGTCACCCAGTTACGTTGTGACGTTTGGTACACCCAAAGCACTCCTACGGTATTCGGGAGTTACACGATCTCATGATCTAAGGAAGAGATACTTGACATTGGAAAAGCTCTAGCAAAACGAACTAGACGATCTTGTGCTATGCTTAGGATTGGGTCTTGTCCATCACATCATTCTCCTAATGATGTGATCCCGTTATCAATGACATCCAATGTCCATAGTCAGGAAACCATGACTATCTGTTGATCAACGAGCTAGTCAACTAGAGGCTCACTAGGGACATATTGTGGTCTATGTATTCACACGTGTATTACGATTTCCGGATAATACAATTATAGCATGAATAAAAGACAATTATCATGAACAAGGAAATATAATAATAGTACTTTTATTATTGCCTCTAGGGCATATTTCCAATAGTCTCCCACTTGCACTAGAGTCAATAATCTAGTTACATTGTGATGAATCGCACACCCATAGAGTTCTGGTGTTGATCATGTTTTGCTCGCGGAAGAGGTTTAGTCAACGGATCTGCGACATTCAGATCCGTATGCACTTTGCAAATTTCTATGTCCCCATCTTGAACATTTTCACGAATGGAGTTGAAGCGACGCTTGATGTGCCTGGTCTTCTTGTGAAACCTGGGCTCCTTGGCAAGTGCAATAGCTCCAGTGTTGTCACAGAAGAGTTTGATCGGCTCCGACGCATTGGGTATGACTCCTAGGTCGGTGATGAACTCCTTCACCCAAATTGCTTCATGTGCTGCCTCCGAGGCTGCCATGTACTCCGCTTCACATGTAGATCCCGCCACGACGCTCTGCTTGCAGCTGCACCAGCTTACTGCTCCACCATTCAACATATACACATATCTGGTTTGTGACTTTGAGTAATCCAGATCTGTGTCGAAGCTAGCGTCGACAAAACCCTTTACGACGAGCTCTTCTTCACCTCCATAAACGAGAAACATGCCCTTTGTCCTTTTCAGGTACTTTAGGATATTCTTGACCGCTGTCCAGTGTTCCTTGCCGGGGTTACTTTGGTACCTTCCTGCCAAACTTACGTCAAGGTTTACATCAGGTCTAGTACACAGCATGGCATACATAATAGATCCTATGGCTGAGGCATAGGGGATGACACTCATCTCTTCTTTATCTTTTGCCGTGGTCGGGCATTGAGCTGAGCTCAATTTCACACCTTGCAAAACAGGCAAGAACGCTTTCTTGGACTGATCCATTTTGAACTTCTTCAAAATCTTATCAAGGTATGTGCTTTGTGAAAGACCTATGAGGCATCTCGATCTATCCCTATAGATTTTGATGCCTAATATGTAAGCAGCTTCTCCAAGGTCCTTCATTGAAAAACTCTTATTCAAGTAGGCCTTAATGTTGTCCAAAAGTTCTATATCATTTCCCATCAAAAGTATGTCATCTACATATAATATGAGAAATGCTACAGAGCTCCCACTCACTTTCTTGTAAACGCAGGCTTCTCCATAAGTCTGCATAAACCCAAACGCTTTGATCATCTCATCAAAGCGAATGTTCCAACTCCGAGATGCTTGCACCAGCCCATAAATGGATCGCTGGAGCTTGCATACCTTGTTAGCATTCTTAGGATCGACAAAACCTTCCGGCTACATCATATACTGCTCTTCCTTAAGGTAACCGTTAAGGAATGCCGTCTTGACGTCCATCTGCCATATCTCATAATCATAGTATGCGGCAATTGCTAACATGATTCGGACGGACTTAAGCTTCGCTACAGGAGAGAAAGTCTCATCGTAGTCAATCCCTTGAACTTGTCGATAACCCTTAGCGACAAGTCGAGCTTTATAGATGGTACCATTACCATCCGCGTCCGTCTTCTTCTTAAAGATCCATTTGTTTTCTATCGCTCGCCCATCATTGGGCAAGTCTGTCAAAGTCCATACTTTGTTTTCATACAGGGATCCTATCTCGGATTGCATGGCTTCAAGCCATTTGTTGGAATCTGGGCCCGCCAACGCTTCTTCATAGTTCGAAGGTTCACCGTTGTCTAACAACATGATTTCCAGGACAGGGTTGCCGTACCACTCTGGTGCGGAACGTGTCCTAGTGGACCTACGAAGTTTAGTAGCAACTTGATCCGAAGTACCTTGATCATCATCATTAATTTCCTCTCCAGTCGGTGTAGGCACCACAGGAACATTTTCCTGAGCTGCACTACTTTCCGGTTCAAGAGGTAGTACTTCATCGAGTTCTACTTTCCTCCCACTTACTCCTTTCGAGAGAAACTCTTTTTCCAGAAAGGATCCGTTCTTGGCAACAAAGATCTTGCCTTCGAATCTAAGGTAGAAGGTATACCCAATGGTTTCCTTAGGGTATCCTATGAAGACGCATTTTTCCGACTTGGGTTCGAGCTTTTCAGGTTGAAGTTTCTTGACATAAGCATCGCATCCCCAAACTTTTAGAAACCACAGCTTAGGTTTCTTCCCAAACCATAATTCATACGGTGTCGTCTCAACGGATTTAGACGGTGCCCTATTTAAAGTGAATGTAGCTGTCTCTAGAGCGTATCCCCAAAATGATAGTGGTAAATCAGTAAGAGACATCATAGATCGCACCATATCCAATAGAGTGCGATTACAACGTTCGGACACACCGTTACACTGAGGTGTTCCAGCCGGTTGTGAAACGATTCCACATTTCCTTAAGTGTGTACCAAATTCGTGACTTAAATATTCTCCTCCACGATCTGATCGCAAGAATTTTATCTTTCGGTCACGTTGATTCTCTACTTCATTCTGAAATTCCTTGAACTTTTCAAAGGTCTTAGACTTGTGTTTCATCAAGTAGACATACCCATATCTACTCAAGTCATCAGTGAGAGTGAGAACATAACGATATCCTCCGCGAGCCTCAAGTCATCGGTATGTATGATTTCCAATAAGTTGGTTGCTCGCTCCATTGTTCCGGAGAACGGAGTCTTGGTCATCTTGCCCATGAGGCATGGTTCGCATGTGTCAAATGATTCATAATCGAGAGAATCTAAAAGTCCATCAGCATGTAGCTTCTTCATGCGCTTGACACCAATGTGACCAAGGCGGCAGTGCCACAAGTATGTGGGACTATCGTTATCAACTTTACATCTTTTGGTATTCACACTATGAACATGTGTAACATTTCGTTCGAGATTCATTAAGAATAAACCATTGACCATCGGAGCATGACCATAAAACATTTCTCTCATATAAATAGAACAACCATTATTCTCGGATTTAAATGAGTAGTCATCTCGTATTAAACGAGATCCTGATACAATGTTCATGCTCAAACTTGGCACTAAATAACAATTATTGAGGTTTAAAACTAATCCCGTAGGTAAATGTAGAGGTAGCGTGCCGACGGCGATCACATCGACCTTGGAACCATTCCCGACGCGCATCGTCACCTCGTCCTTCGCCAGTCTCCGTTTATTCCGTAGCTCCTGCTGTGAGTTACATATATGAGCAACGGCACCGATATCAAATACCCAGGAGTTACTACGAGTACTGGTAAGGTACACATCAATTACATGTATATCAAATATACCTTTAGTGTTGCCGGCCTTCTTGTCTGCTAAGTATTTGGGGCAGTTCCGCTTCAAGTGACCCTTCCCTTTGCAATAAAAGCACTCAGTCTCAGGCTTGGGTCCATTCTTTGACTTCTTCCTGGCAACTGGCTTACCGGGCGCGGCAACATCCTTGCCGTCCTTCTTGAAGTTCTTCTTTCCCTTGCCCTTCTTGAACTTAGTGGTTTTATTGACCATCAACACTTGATGCTCCTTCTTGATTTCTACCTCTGCTGACTTCAGCATTGAAAATACTTCAGGAATAGTTTTCACCATCCCCTACATATTGTAGTTCATCACAAAGCTCTTGTAGCTTGGTGGGAGCGACTGAAGGATTCTGTCAATGACCGCCTCGTCCGGGAGGTTAATGTCCAGCTGGGGCAGGCGGTTGTGCAACCCAGACATTTTGAGTATGTGCTCACTGACAGAACTATTTTCCTCCATCTTACAACTGTAGAACTTGTCGGAGACTTCAGATCTCTCGACCCGGGCATGAGCTTGGAAAACTAGTTTCAGCTCCTCGAACATCTCATATGCTCCATGTCGCTCAAAATGCTTTTGGAGCCTCGGTTCTTAGCTGTAAAGCAAGCCGCACTGAACGAGGGAGTAATCATCAGCACGAGACTGCCAAGCGTTCATAACGTCTTGGTTATCTGGGATGGGTGCATCACCTAGCGGTGCTTCTAGGACATATTGTTTGTTGGCAGCTATGAGGAGAATCCTCAGGTTCCGGACCCAGTCCGAATAGTTGCTGCCATCATCTTTCAGCTTGGTTTTCTCTAGGAACGCGTTGAAGTTCATGGTGACATGAGCGTTGGCCATTTGATCTACAAGACATTTTGCAAAGATTTTAGACTATTGTTCATGATAATAAAGTTCATCTAATCAAATTATTTAATGAACTCCCACTCAGATTTGACATCCCTCTAGTCATCTAAGTGATACATGATCCGAGTCGACTAGGCCGTGTCCGATCATCACGTGAGACGGACTAGTCATCATCGGTGAACATCTCCATGTTGATCGTATCTTCCATACGACTCATGTTCGACCTTTCGGTCTCTTGTGTTCCGAGGCCATGTCTGTACATGCTAGGCTCGTCAAGTTAACCTAAGTGTATTGCATGTGTAAAACTGTCTTACACCCGTTGTATGTGAACGTAAGGATCTATCACACCCGATCATCACGTGGTGCTTCAAAACGACGAACTTTAGCAACGGTGCACAGTTAGGGAGAACACTTTCTTGAAATTGTTATGAGGGATCATCTTATTTACTACCTTCGTTCTAAGTAAACAAGATGCATAAACATAATAAACATCATATGCAATTATATATATAGTAGTGACATGATATGGCCAATATCATATAGCTCCTTTGATCTCCATCTTCGGGGCTCCATGATCATCCTATCACCGGCATGACACCATGATCTTCATCATCATGATCTCCATCATCGTGTCTTCATGAAGTTGTCACGCCAACGACTACTTCTACTTCTATGGCTAACGCGTTTAGCAATAAAGTAAAGTAATTTACATGGCGTTCTTCAATGACACGCAGGTCATACAAAAATAAAGACAACTCCTATGGCTCCTGCCGGTTGTCATACTCATCGACATGCAAGTCGTGATTCCTATTACAAGAACATGATCTAATACATCACATATATCATTCATCATTCATCACAACTTTGGCCATATCATATCACAAAACACTTGCTGCAAAAACAAGTTAGACGTCCTCTAATTGTTGTTGCAAGTTTTACGTGGCTGCAATAGGGTTCTAGCAAGAATGTTTTCTTACCTACGTGAAAGCCACAACGTGATTTGTCAACTTCTATTTACCCTTCATAAGGACCCTTTTCATCGAATCCGCTCCAACTAAAGTGGGAGAGACAGACACCCGCTAGCCACCTTATGCAACTAGTGCATGTCAGTCGGTGGAACCAGTCTCACGTAAGCATACGTGTAAGGTTGGTCCGGGCCACTTCATCCCACAATGCCGCTGAAGCAGGATAAGACTAGTAGCGGCAAGAAAGTTGACAACATCTACGCCCACAACAAATTGTGTTCTACTCGTGCAATAGAGAACTACGCATAGACCTAGCTCATGATGCCACTGTTGGGGAACGTTGCAGAAAATTAAAAAATTTCCTACGGTTTCACCAAGATCCATCTATGAGTTCATCTAAGAAACGAGTCATGGGAGAGTGATTGCATCTACATACCACTTGTAGATCGCATGCGGAAGCATTCAATGGAACGGGGATGATGGAGCCGTACTCGTCGTGATTCAGATCACCGATGACCTAGTGCTGAACGGACAGCACCTCCGCATTCAACACATGTACGGAGCGGATGACGTCTCCTCCTTCTTGATCCAGCAAGGGGGAAGGAGAGGTTGATGATGATCCAGCAGCACGACGGCGTGGTGGTGGATGCAGCAGAACTCCGGCAGGGCTTCGCAGAGCAACTACGGGAGGAGGAGGAGGTGTAGCAGGGAGAGGGAGGTGCCAGGCATTCAGGGTGCGGCTGCCCCTCCCTCCCCTCCCTTTATATAGTGGCAAGAGAGAGGCGGGGCGCAGCCTTGCCCCTTCCTCCAAGGAAGGGTGCGGCCAAGGGGGGGGAGGAGTCCATCCTCCCCAAGGCACCTCGGAGGTGCCTTCCCCTCTTAGGACTATCCCCTCTCCTTGTCTCCTTGGCGCATGGGCCTCTTGGGGCTGGTGCCCTTGGCCCATATAGGCCAAGGCGCACCCCCTACAGCCCATGTGGCCCCCCCGGGGCAGGTGGACCCCTGGTGGACCCCCGGACCCCTTTCGGCACTCCCGGTACAATACCAATAACGCGCGAAACTTTTCCGGCGACCAAAATAAGACTTCCCATATATAAATCTTTACCTCCGGACCATTCCGGAACTCCTCGTGACGTCCGGGATCTCATCCGGGACTCCGAACAACATTCGGTTTGCTGCATACTCATATTCATACAACCCGAGCGTCACCAAACCTTAAGTGTGTAGACCCTACGGGTTCGGGAGACATGCAGACATGACCGAGACGGCTCTCGGGCAATAACCAACAGCGGGATCTGGATACCCATGTTGGCTCCCACATGCTCCTCGATGATATCATCGGATGAACCACGATGTCGAGGATTCAATCAACCCCGTATACTATTCCCTTTGTCAGACGGTATGTTACTTGCCCGAGATTCGATCGTCGGTATCCCAATACCTCGTTCAATCTCGTTACCGGCAAGTCACTTTACTCGTACCGTAATGCATGATCCCGTGACCAGACACTTGGTCACTTTGAGCTCATTATGATGATGCATTACCGAGTGGGCCCAGAGATACCTCTCCGTCATACGGAGTGACAAATCCCAGTCTCGATCCGCGTCAACCCAACAGACACTTTCGGAGGTACCTGTAGTGCACCTTTATAGTCACCCAGTTACGTTGTGACGTTTGGTACACCCAAAGCACTCCTACGGTATCCGGGAGTTACACGATCTCATGGTCTAAGGAAGAGATAGTTGACATTGGAAAAGCTCTAGCAAAACGAACTACATGATCTTGTGCTATGCTTAGGATTGGGTCTTGTCCATCACATCATTCTCCTAATGATGTGATCCCGTTATCAACGACATCCAATGTCCATAGTCAGGAAACCATGACTATCTGTTGATCAACGAGCTAGTCAACTAGAGGCTCACTAGGGACATATTGTGGTCTATGTATTCACACGTGTATTACGATTTCCGGATAATACAATTATAGCATGAATAAAAGACAATTATCATGAACAAGGAAATATAATAATAATACTTTTATTATTGCATCTAGGGCATATTTCCAACAAGATCTTCGTATTCGGCGGCTTTGCGCTGCGGGCCAATTCGCTTGGCCATCTAGAGCAGATCGAAAGCTACGCCCCTGGCCGTCAGGTCAGATTTGGAAGTTTGAACTTCACGGCGGACATCCGCGGGGACTTGATCCTCGATGGATCCGAGCCACAGCCGAGCGTGCCGCACTGTCACGATGGGCATGATTTAGCTCTGCAGCCGGACAGTATCCTAGAGGCCGCACTCGAGTCCGCTCCGATCTTGAATTCGGAGCCAGCTGCGCAGATCGAGGATGGATGGCTAGACACCTCCTCGGGGGCTGCAACCTCTACGGCGATAGAGCCGAACACTGATCTTGTCCCTCATGAAGCCCGTGACTCCGAGGTGCCGGACTCCTCGCTGGACTCCGAGCCTCCCGCGCCCCCTCCAGTCGAATCCGGTTGGACGCCGATGGAGTTCACCGCCGCGGACATCTTTCAACACTCACCTTTCGGCGACATCTTGAGTTCGCTAAAGTATCTCTCGTTATCAGGAGAGCCCTGGCCGGACTGCGGTCAGGACGGTGGGGATGCGGACGACGAAGAAATTCAACGCCCACCCACCACCCACCTAGTAGCCACTGTCGACGATCTAACCAACATGCTAGACTTCGACTCAGAAGACATCAACGGTATGGACGACGATGCCGGAGACGACCAAGAACCAGCGCCTATCGGGCACTGGAAAGCCACCCCAACTCACGACGTATGTATGGTGGATACACCAAAAGGAAGCGATAATGAAGAACAACGAGACGGGGCGAAGGACAACTCCCCCAATAAACAACCAAAACGGCGACGCAAGCGCCGCCCGAAGTCCCACCTCGATAAAAATGGCACCCATACGGACCCGGCCCTAGAGCAGGGCGAAGCAGTGGACGGCGAACATGCCACCGAGCAACCATCCGAACAGGATGAACTGGACAAGCAACCCATCCCCGGCAAAAACAAGAGCATAGACGACCTCACGCCGAACACATCGCCAGAGCATAAGAACCTTCATAAAAGGCTCATCGCCACTGCAAGAAGTTTGAAGGAGCAAAAGCGGAAGCTCAAAACAGCGGAGGACGCACTCAGAATGAGATGGAGCAAAGTACTCAATACCGCAGATAAATATGGCGCTAGTAACCAGGCAAAGAGCTACCCGAAGCGCAAGCTGTTGCCCGAATTTGACGAGGAGGCCTTAGAGCCCCCGCAGTCAAAAAAGAAAGAGGCCGCCTGGCCGGATAGACGACCAGATGACAGGCTAAGAGCAGCAAGGGGCGCCGCACACAAGCCGGCACGCGATCAGCATAAAGATCCTCGGAAAAAGGATGACCCGGTCAGGTCTATCTATGGGACAAAAAAGAAAACTCCAGGAAGCAACACAACCCGTCGAGCGTTTGAAGACAACGGCACACCCAAATACAGGGGCGCCGCACACCCACTATGTTTCACCGACGAGTTGCTGGATCATGAATTTCCAGCGGGAATCAAACCCGTAAACATAGAGGCTTACGACGGAACAACAGACCCCGGAGTCTGGATTGAAGATTATATCCTACACATACATATGGCCAGAGGAGACGATCTCCATGCCATAAAATACCTACCCCTCAAGCTCAAAGGGCCAGCTCGGCATTGGCTCAAAAGCCTCCCAGAAAATACCATCGGAAGTTGGGCAGAGCTCGAGGATGCATTTCGAGCAAATTTTCAGGGGACTTATGTCCGCCCTCCGGATGCAGACGATTTAAGTCGCATAACTCAACAGCCCGAAGAATCAGCACGCAAATTCTGGAACAGGTTTCTCACCAAAAAGAACCAAATAGTCGACTGTCTGGACGCCGAAGCCTTAGCAGCCTTTAAGCACAACGTCCGAGACGAATGGCTCGCCAGACACCTCGGCCAGGAAAAACCAAGAACAATGGCCGCACTAACAAGCCTCATGACCCGCTTTTGCGCAGGGGAGGACAGCTGGCTGGCTAGATGCAACACCAGCGACCCGAGTACATCCGAAGTCAGGGATGGAAATGGGAAATCACGACGCAAAAAAGATCAGCGCCGGAATAAGGAAAATGGCCCAAATAGCACGGCGGTCAACGCCGGATTCAAAAGCTCTCGGCCGAATAACAAAACACTGCCCTCAAGGACAACAGTGACGAGCTATCCAACCTAAACAAAATTCTGGATAGGCTATGTCAAATACATAGTACCTCCGGGAAGCCTGCAGACCATACCCACAGAGATTGTTGGGTCTTCAAGCAGTCCGGCCGACTTAACGCCGAACGCAAGGGGCTCGACACACAAAGCGAAGACGACGACGAACCCCACAAGCAGCACGCCGGAAAACAGAAGACTTTCCCACTAGAAGTCAAAACAGTGAACTCACTTCATGTGATAACACGAAAACACAGTGCGGCACCTGCCATACCAGGACACCGTCCGCAGAATGGGGATAGACCCTACCAAAATTCGCCGTAGCAGCACTTCCTTCAAAGGAGTGACGCCAGGCCTTTAAGCCAATTGAACAGGCTCTGTACCACTAGAGGTTGTGTTCGGTTTATCCGACAACCTCCATCGCGAAAAGCTCACTCTCCATATTGCCCCATTCCACAGTGACCCTCAAGCACTACTGGGACGCGAAGCTTTCGCCCGCTTTAACGCAATAACACATTATGCATCTCTTACGCTTAAAATGCCCGGTCCACGCGGCATAATCTCATTAAAGAGTAACTCTGAGTGTTCCTCGACCACGGAGAACGTGAGGCCGCCTTGATAGCCACACACTAATCCGACCTTGCAGGTCAAAGCCCCTAAAAACAGGTCATTCAGACCTCGGACACGGTTAGGCGAGTCCAGCGTAAATAAACAAGGGGCTTCCCAGCCGCATACCCCTTTACAAGGGGCTGCGCGTATAAACGATGAGAGCCAATAAAGCTCAACTTTATTCATCTTCCAAATTATACTTTATTTTCAATACATCCTTTGCACGATATTTCTTCCAAACTAAGTCCTTCTCTTTTACAGATGAAGCACGTGCTACACCCGTCCAGGATACAGCACAACAGAGACATAGGCGCATACGTGCAGCAGGGACCCGTTGCAAGGATTCTTTTCCGATTAAGACCCTGCGTAAACCTTTCTTACTGTCTCTTGTTGATACACATCCCCCGGTTTTCTACCATATACGAGGAGGAGGCTGGCGTTTTGGCATCGTCCGCGTCAGAAGTTCCCGCCTGTACCTGGACATTAGGGGCTTAGGGCATTGTTCTGCCCGATATCATAAAGACCGAACACCTCAGGGAGTGTTCGGCGTCTCGAGTTAGGCCTTACATGCATCAGCTCCTAATCATGTCTTTGGTCAAATGTTGGGTTTGCCCGGCTCCTGTGTTTTGCTGCCTTACGTTCCGCTCCATCGGCTAACGCGGCACCAGGATAACTACTGCGATTGTGCCCCGGTTCAGCCGGGCGAGCACCTCAGTAGAGAAAGCCGAAAACTGACTGTCATGATATAGCGAGAGACTGGTCAACCACTCGATCGACTATTGGAATGTTTAGAATTCCTCCGCTTTGACGAAGGACCGCTTCCCGGTCAGGCACATACGCGCCCCGAGTTCGGAGAGCGCGGTGCCTCTAGGGGCTATATAGTAGCCCCACCATCGAGCTCCTATGGCTAAGTGAAAGTGATAAAGCATTATAGTCCGGTTGCCTAGTTTGCTATGCTATCAACTCCTTCAAAGGACCAAGACATTGGATTAAGTGTGAAAAATCGCTTTTCTTTTTTCCAAACACCCCCGCACCATGTGCGTGGGGGCTGAAGCCAAAGACTGCAACTTTTAGGTTATTCATATATATACGGCCGCACAGGAGATAGTTCAATACTTGAACGCACAAGTATAAAAAGCTATTGCATTATAAACATGATCTCACAAATCATACATGTCATTTGAACATGACATCTTTCGAGCACTGCGACTCTATTAAACGAGCGCCCTGCAGGACTTCCTCAAAATAGTGCTCGGCGGGTAATCGGCTCTTGTCCGAACCCCGGGATGCAACAGTGGTGGCATCCATGTCCGCCCAGTATGTCTTCACACGGGCGAGAGCCATCCATGCACCTTCTATGCATGCCGACCGCTTCATCGCCTTGATATGCAGCACCACCCCAAGGAATTGCTGCAACAAGCCAAAATAACTCTTCGGCTTGGGCCTTTCCGGCCACAGATGAGCGATCACATCCGTCATGGCAAGTCCGGACAATCTATTCAGCTCAGCCCACTCAGCCAGCCGATCAGTCAACGGAAGTGGACGCTCCGAACTATGGAATTGAGACCAGTAAAGCTCTTCCATTTCGTGATCCTTCTGGCTTCGGAAGTGCACGACTGCGTCCGCCGCACTCGCCGCCAAATCCAGATAAGGATCCTCCGCACCACACAACTGGCCCAGCTGAGCATACTTCGGATCCGTGAACTTCCTACGCAGAAGAAAGGGCTTTCCAGGCACAATGTCTCCGGCCTGACGCAGTTCCTCCTTCATAGCCCGCATCTCACCCTGGGCATCCTTGACTTCGGCGGCGGCCTTCTTCAGGCCCTCTTGCTCCACTCGGCGTTCTCCTTCAAGAACCTCACAATGGTCGGTAGCATTTTTTAATTTCAAGGCCATTCCGGCCAACTCTTCCCTGCTTCGGCAGTGAGCAGCCTTTTCGGCTTTTAGCTCTTCTGCTGCCTTCGAGGCAGCCGCATCACTTATCCTGGCTTGCTCCTTGGCTCGAGCAAGCTCTGCTCGAAGGTCTTCCATAGCAGCGGTGCCATCTGCATCAAGCATACAAATTGTAAGGAACGGGCATCAACTCCCTTACTAGGCAACCGCGGAGCAACCACCTACCTTGCGACTCGTTAAGTCGTTTATTGACCAGCGCGATGACTGCATCCGCAACATCGAGTTGCTTCTTTAGTTCGGCAACTCCATCAGTCCGGCTGGCCACCGAATGTTCCGCCACCTGCATACGAAAGGCGACATTCTATAACTGAGATTATGATCCTTGGCACGCTATCGCTTTCGACAGCATACCAAGTCTCAGGGGCTACTATCTATACAGGGCGCACTTCATGTGCAAAACTGTCAAAAGGTATGTCATTTTTTGCGTACCTCAAACCCCGTCAGCAACCTTCCGACGACCTCATACAACCCGCTCTCGGCGGATGAGATCCTTTCAATCACCGTACTCATTAATGTGCGGTGATCTTCTGAGATAGACGCCCTCTTGAGCAAATCCTACAGCTCCACCGGCCGTACTCCAATGGGTGCCGGACTCTCCGGCCCCGCCGGACTCGGGGAGACCCTCCGTGACGACACCTCAGGGTTGTCCGCTCCGCCCGACGGGGCGGCAGATGGAGGCGTCTCGCTCTCCATCATCTCCGGACGAAGGTCCCCCGAAGATGAGCTCTGCTGAGATGGGCTGAGATCCGAACTACAAGGTGAAAACTTCGGTTACCTTTGGAAATAATATAGGGGCATTCTCTATTACTAAATTCCCCCTTTTTTACTTACGGCTCGCTGGAGGGCTGATTCCTATGGGGAGACTGTGCGGCCGGGGCTCTTCCCGGCGCAGGACCTTCCGGCGCAGATTTCCTTCCCTGCTTTGAGGCCTTGGCCTCCGGGTCTTCGGAAGCGGTCCTCTTCTCCCCCTGGAAGGGGGGATTCTCGATTCCCCCCTTATTGAAGGCCTCCTTGGCAGAGGTGGTAGTTTCCCTGTGCCCCCCTTCGCTCTCCTCCGAAGGCGCAACCTCCAACATTTTGACTAACACAAGATCCGGCATGGTCTCAGGGAGGGGGGCCGGACACCGTATCAGTTTTGCTTGCGCTGTCCACTCCTGTCCAAGGGATAGCTGGTTAAAAGGAAAACCTATGATTAATAAATGGATAATATGTCGGGACACAGGGCTACTTACTTGAGTATCCGGGAGATTGCAGCTTAGGCCAGCGTCCTCGGTCAAGTCCGGACACATCCCTTGTGATCCGAAGAACAGTTTGTACATCTCCACGGGTGTCAAACCCATGAAGTGTTGGAGAGCTCGTGGCCCCTCCGGATTAAATTCCCACAGGCGGAGGGGGCGACGTTTGCAGGGCAGAAGGCGCCGAATCAGCATAACCTGTGCCACTACGACCAGATTAATCTCCCTCTCTTGGAGGCCTCGAATCCGGTCCTGCAATAGGGGTACGTCTTTGGACGGCCCCCAGTTAAGCCCCTTGTTGACCCATGACATCAGCCGTTGTGGAGGTCCTGAGCGGAAGACGGGCGGCGGCCTCTGCCTGCTGCCCCTGGGAGCGGTTATATAGAACAACTCCTATTGCCACAAGCCGAGCTCCTCCTGAAAAGAGCCCTCGGGCCATGGAGCATCGGCCCTCTTGCTTATAACCGCCCCGCCGCACTCTGCCTTATGCCCTTCTATCATCTTCGGCTCCACGTTGAAGGTTTTGAGCCACAAGTCGAAGTGAGGGGTAGTGCGGAGGAAGGCTTCGCAGACGACAATGAATGATGAGATGTGGAGGATGGACTCCGGAGCCAAGTCATGGAATTCCAGCCCATAGTAAAACATGAGCCCCCTCACGAAGGGATCCATCGGGAAGCCTAAACCCGGCGGAGGTGAGACACGAACATGACGCTCTCGCCGGGCTCGGGAGTAGGAATAACTTGCCATTGGGCAGGCAACCTATGCGAAATCTCGTAGGTCAAGTACCTGGCGTCTCTCAGCTTTAGCACGTCCTCTTCCGTGACGGAAGAGGGCATCCATCGGCCTCGTAGGTCGGAGCCGGATATCGTCGAAAGTCCAAAGTACCCGAATCTGGGGCCCGGGGTGTTGGAACTCAGGGCAAGGGGCGGATTCGATTGAGGATTGAAGAAAAAGAACGGGCCTTGGTCTCATTATAAAGAGGAAGAATACCAAGAGCCGTCCCCGTGACCGTTTGGAACCCGCCTTCGATGGAGGGGGCGTGGCAAGGGCGCGGTTGGGTTACCCACGTTCATATTTATGAGAATCCCGGAATAAGGGGAACACGATCTCTGCTTTGACAAGACGTGCCAAGGAAACCGCTTCGCTAAACGCGCTGAGGTGGTACAATAAAAAATTTCGAGTAAAGGCTTGGTAGTGGTGTGACGTCACGCCACCAAATACGTCAGCAGATTGAACTTGTGTAATATTATTTTCTCTACGGTGGTACATGGAATTTATTTTGCAGAGCCGGACACTATCCTGGTGTTCACAATCCTCTATAAATTATTCGGGGGAGGAACCCGCCTTGCAATGCCGAAGACAATATGCGCGCCGGACTCGTCGTCATTGAAGCCTGGTTCAGGGGCTACTGAGGGAGTCCTGGACTAGGGGGTGTCCGGATAGCCGGACTATCATCATCGCCGGACTCCAAGACTATGAAGATACAAGATTGAAGACTTCGCCCCATGCCCGGATGGGACTTTCCTTGGCGTGGAAGGCAAGCTTGGCGATACGGATATGTAGATCTCCTACCATTGTAACCGAATCTGTGTAACCCTAGCCCTCTCCGGTGTCTATATAAACCGGATGGCTTTAGTCCGTAGGACGAACAACAATCATACCATAGGCTAGCTTCTAGGGTTTAGCCTCCTTGATCTCGTGGTAGATCTACTCTTGTAACACACATCATTAATATTAATCAAGCAGGACGTAGGGTTTTACCTCCATCAAGAGGGCCCGAACCTGGGTAAAACATCGTGTCCCTTGTCTCCTGTTACCATCCGCCTAGACGCACAGTTCGGGACCCCCTACCCGAGATCCGCCGGTTTTGACACCGACACAATGCTTGCAAGGCTTATAGTGATGAGCATTACCGAGAGGGCCCAGAGATACCTCTCCGAAACACGGAGTGACAAATCCTAATCTTGATCTATGCCAACCCAAAAAAACCTTCGGAGACACCTGTAGAGCACCTTTATAATCACCCATTTATGTTTTGACGTTTGATAGCACACAAGGTGTTCCTCCGGTCTTTGGGAGTTGCATAATCTCATAGTCTGAGGAACTTGTATAAGTCATGAAGAAAGCAGTAGCAATGAAACTGTAGCGATCATAATGCTAAGCTAACGATGGGTCATGTCCATCACATCTCCTAACGATGTCATCCCGTTCATAAAATTACAACACATGTCTATGGTTAGGAAACATAACCATCTTTGATTAACGAGCTAGTCAAGTAGAGGCATACTAGGGACAATATGTTTTGTCTATGTATTCACACATGTACTAAGTTTCCGGTTAATACAATTCTAGCATGAATAATAAACATTTATCATGAAATAAGGAAATAAATAATAACTTTATTATTGCCTCGAGGGCATATTTCCTTCAGTCTCCCACTTGCACTAGAGTCACTAATCTAGATTACAAAGTAATGATTCTAACACCCCATGGAGTTTTAGTGTTGATCATGTTTTGCTCGAGGTAGAGGCTTAGTCAACGGGTCTGCAACATTCAGATCCGTGTGTATCTTGCAAATCTCTATGTCCCCTTCCGACACTTGATGACGAATGGAATTGAAGTGTCTCTTGATGTGCTTGGTTCTCTTGTGAAATCTGGATTCCTTTGCCAAGGCAATTGCACCAGTATTGCCACAAAAGAGTTTCATTGGACCCGATGCACTAGGTATGACACCTAGATCGGATATGAACTCCTTCATACAGACTCCTTCATTTGCTGCTTCTGAAGTAGCAATGTACTCCGCTTCACACATAGATCCCACCATGACGCTTTGCTTGGAACTGCACCAACTGACAGCTCGTCCATTCAATAAAAATTCGTATCCGGATTGCGACTTACAGTCATCCGGATCGGTGTCAAAGCTTGCATCGACATAACCGTTTATGATGAGCTCTTTGTCACCTCCATAAAAGAGAAACATATCCTTAGTCCTTTTCAGGTATTTCAGGATGTTCTTGACCGTTGTCCAGTGCTCCACTCCGGGATTCCTTTGGTACCTCCCTGTTGTGCTTATAGCAAGGTATACATCAGGTATGGTACACAACATTGCATACATGATAGAACCTATGGCTGAAGCATAGGGAATGACTTTCATTTTCTCTCTATCTTCTGCAATGGTCGGGCATTGAGTCCGACTCAATTTCACACCTTGTAACACAGGCAAGAACCCTTTCTTAGGCAAGAACCCTTTATTTGACTGATCCATTTTGAACTTCTTCAAAACTTTATCAAGGTATGTGCTTTGTGAAAGTCCAATTAAGCGTCTTGATCTATCTCTACAGATCTTGATGCCCAATATGTAAGCAGCTTCTCCGAGGTCTTTCATTGAAAAACTCTTATTCAGGTATCCCTTTATGCTATCCAGAAATTCTATATCATTTCCAATCAACAATATGTCATCTACATATAATATTAGAAATGCTACAGAGCTCCCACTCACTTTCTTGTAAATACAGGCTTCTCCAAAAGTTTGTATAAAACCATATGCTTTGATCACACTATCAAAGCGTTTATTCCAACTCCGAGAGGTTTGCACCAGTCCACAAATGGATTGCTGGAGCTTGCACACTTTGTGAGCACCCTTTGGATCGACAAAACCTTTGGTTGAATCATATACAACTCTTCTTCCAAAAATCCATTTAGGAATGTAGTTTTGACATCCATCTGTCAAATTTCATAATCATAAAATGCGGCAATTGCTAGCATGATGCAGACAGACTTAAGCATCGTTATGGGTGAGAAGGTCTCATCGTAGTCAACTCCTTGAACTTGTCGAAAACCTTTCGCAACAAGTTGAGCTTTGTAGACAGTAACATTACCGTCAGCGTCAGTCTTCTTCTTGAAGATCCATTTCTTTTCTATGGCTTGTCGATCATCGGGCAAGTCCACCAAAGTCCACACTTTGTTCTCATACATGGATCCCATCTCAGATTTCATGGCCTCAAGCCATTACGCGGAATGTGGGCTCATCATCGCTTCCTCATAGTTTGTAGGTTCACCATGTTGTAGTAACATGACTTCCAGAACAGGATTACTGTACCACTCTGGTGCGGATCTTACTCTGGAAGACCTACAAGGTTCGGTAGTAACTTGATCTGAAGTTTCATGATCATCATCATTAGCTTCCTCACTAATTGGTGTATGAATCACTGGAACTGATTTCTATGATGAACTACTTTCCAATAAGGGAGAAGGTACAACTACCTCATCAAGTTCTACTTTCCTCCCGCTCACTTCTTTCAAGAGAAACTCCTTCTCTAGAAAGGATCCATTCTTAGCAACAAATATCTTGCCTTCAGATCTGTGATAGAAGGTGTACCCAACAGTTTCCTTTGGGTATCCTATGAAGACGCACTTCTCCGATTTGGGTTCGAGCTTATCAGGTTGAAGCTTTTTCACATAAGCATCGCAGCCCCAAACTTTAAGAAATGACAACTTTGGTTTCTTGCCAAACCACAGTTCATAAGTGTAACATCCCAAAATTTTCCAAATTTTTGAATGTTAATAATAAGATACTATTGAGTGAATTGCTATGATTTTCATGGGAAATTAAAACCTTTTGATTCTTGTTTCAAATATTTCATTCCAATTGCTTTTCTTTTGGACACCTATAAAATATTTTGAAACCACAAATAAAAATGGAGTGAGAATAAAATGACTTTCTCAAAATGTGGTGGAAGAATATTTTATGTGAAGTTCTTTGAATATTTGGTGTTCCATTTGAATTGGATCATATTTGGAGTTTCAGTGTAATTTAAATATTTCTAGATTATTCAAATAAAATATGAGAGGAGATAATATGACTTCTCCGAAACTATTATTGGAAATATTTAATATTTCTTGGTCATTTTGGGTATTCATAAAACCCCAAGTTTGTGCACAGAAATAATTTTATCACGTTTTGAAAGTATTGTTCCTAGACTCTAAGTAGTAACTTCGTAAATGTGAACATTTTAATTCCTGTTGTAAATAAACTTTTTATGCAGCAAAAAAAAGGGGTTAATTAGTTAATTATGTTCTAGACCAAATTGGGCCAAGCCCATGTAACTCCAACAGGCCAACATCTCCACACACGTACAGGAGGTCTTCTTCCTCCTCGCCTTCACCCCAGGAGGCCGCCATGGCGTACAGTGGCTGCATCCCAACGCTTCCCTTCCCTTCCCCGCACCCACTAACCTCCAGCACCGGTTCCCCTCGCCTCTCACGACACCTCCCCTTCAGTAGTGCGCCTTAAGACACCCCCTAATGGATGGCCATTAGACCTCGAGGAAACTGCTGCTTTTACTGCCGCCATTAACACCCATGAAACCGCTCGATTTTGACCTCCATTGCTCCTATAAAAGGTACCCCGAGGAGAGCCTCGAAGCCACTTACTAGCCCCATCCAAAACCCCTCTCTGAAACTCCCTCTTCTGCGAGCAATTGCTCGCCGAAGTTAGGCGGTTCTGCCGCTGTCCGCGGACGTTTCCGACGCCGTCGAGGTGAGATAGACCAGATACATACTCCAATCTTTGTATATTTATGTTTCCCATCTTCCTGACATATCATCCCTTCTGTTTGTCTAGCCGGAGCTCATTCCCCATGGCGCACGCCACCGGCCAGAGTTCGGTGCAACTCCGGCGGCCTCCCATCTCCACCACAGAACAAGGCCGAGGCTGTAACCTTGCCAAATGGACTTCCCTCGAGTTGCTCTACGTTGTTCATACAGTCGTTGACACCGGAGACTTCTCTTCTCCAACTCCGACGATACTCCGACGACATAGCCGCCAAACTCCGGTGAGCATCCAAAACCTTTCTGTTTCTAATTACAAAAAGGTACCCTCCAATAGCAGCGCGACATGTGGCAGATTAATTTTATTTCCGTAATTCATTTTCAGATTTTTATCCAAACTTCAAAATATCGTATCTCTCAAACCGTATGCCCGATTTTAACAAATAAGATACCCCCGGATTCGTTGGAACATCTAGTTTATTTTGAAATTCTGAAATTTCACTTTTGAGCAAACTAAAATTTAGTTTTGATTTAAATAATAATTTAAGTATTTTTGCTATATCTTTTAATCTATAATTCATATGAAAATGTTTAATATATGAAAATTTGGCTTTGGAACCATACCAATCTGCTAGAACTCATAGATTAATTTTTTCAGCAAGGTTTAGTTGCTGTTTTAGCCCAACACCCTAACTCTGACCTTCGTTGATCATCGATTAACCAACTCATCAAACTAAAATTGTTTCATTGTTAAAAACCATTAGATAGATCCCTAGAAACCTCTCTGCTCATATGCCATCACTATACAAATTTGGACTTAGGAAATGTTACATAAATTTTGTAACATAAACCTTATGCCATCAACTCCATCTATCATTTTCATTGGACCCAAGTCAAATATTCCAAACAAACCCATCATTATAGACTTTGTCATAGTACCTTGCCTCACAACCCTTCAACCATGATCCTAACTTGTATCAATTTGATCCAAACATGGAATATGATTTATGTCATATTTTCAATCAAGCCAACTAGATCCATCTCAACCCTGCCACGCCATAATAACTAGCTTAATAATAGTAATAACTAAATAATTGTATTGTTAATTGTATCTTTTATTTGGATGTTGTCTTGATCGTGTTAAAGTACTTTATTTATCGCTAGATATATCGTAACGAGAAGGCGAGACGACAACGAGTAGAATATATCATCTTCAAGAATTCAGGCAAGTTGCAAATTGATCATGCTTCGACCTATATTTTCATACTATGCATATCTCTTCAAATTTTAATGCTATGCATGTTTTATAAAGGTTTTACAAAGTATTATTTATAGCTAGAGCCATAGGTTCAAGACTGACCACCATGCTTGGCCACGCTTGCACAAAATGGGTGGGATGAAAACAAAACTTATTTTAAACCTTTAAACTTGCTCTCTTTTTGGAGCAACGTTTGTGAAACTATTTTGAAAAGAAAAATTATTTATATATTATTTTACATCTACTCCCTGGGCAGAATGGTATTGACAGGAGCGTCTACAAGTGATTGCGCCCATCGGGGTCTTGTAGTGAATGCACCCGACTGGGATCTTGCACACAGGTTTTTGGTGGGGACCACCGTCCAGGGGAATGAGATCTTCCAGGTATAGTTTGATGTAGCTTCCAGTACAGTCACATGCTACTATGGGCTCTGGCTTAGCTTAGTACTAACGGGAAACCCTTAACTCAGGACCGCCATCGGAGAGGGGCTTTCATTGCCTAAGTTGCGGGCGGTTTGGTCAGGTATAGGGGGCTGTTACAGAAAGGCTTCGTCACAATCTCCTCCTAGTCGTACACCCAAGTGTGTAATGATAAACGGGGTTGATTGTGTCATGTGGGGAACGTGTACGACCTCTGTAGAGGGTTTAACCTAATCGATTAGCCGTGCCCCCGGTTACGGACAATTTTGAGCAACTGAAGACTTGGACTGAAGAAGAATCTCCCCTCTCTTTTCTAAAAATCTGTTTTAAGGGTTAAAGTTGAGGAATGAGCACAGTGAATGTGTTTCACTTCAACCTTATGTATATTTTAAAACTATTTTGGAGAATGAGCACTGGTGCGTATATCCAAGTGTCTCACTCCTACCTTTTATACAAAAAAACTATTTCTATTTCCAAAGAAGTTTACAAAATTTACTATAGGAGAAAATTGGCTTTATGCAAAGGAAACCTCCACCAATACTTACCCTGCATATATAATCTGTTATACTTTCCTTTACAACTTGCGAGTACATTCCACGTACTCATCTGCACCTGTCATGTGCAGATCTCGACAGATTAAGAGACGATAGGGTTATGGTCTACACTCAACGAGCCCAGTGGCGTTGATGGAGCCTAACTTAGTGATTACGTATAACTCCGCTATATTATCTGCCAACTTGAGTTGTGCCTAAGGTATGATTTATATATATATATATATATATATATATATATATATATATATATATATCTGGATCTACCGTTGTAGTAGAATGATGTATGTCTTACTGATATTCATTTTTGTTACTGTGTGTGCTAGCTATGATCCAGGGATAGCACAGTAAGCACAGAGACTTGGATTCTACCAAATCCGGGTCGTTATAATAAGGCGTCTTCTCAATGGATTTTGATGGTGCCCTATTTAAAGTGAATGCAGTCGTCTCTAAAGCATAACCCCAAAATGATAGCGGTAAATCAGTAAGAGACATCATAGATCGCACCCTATCTAATAAAGTACGGTTACGATGTTCGAGCACACCATTTCGCTGTGATGTTCCACATGGCGTAAGTTGTGAAACTATCCCATGTTGTTTCAAATGAAGACCAAACTCGTAACTCAAATATTCTCCTCCACCATCAGATCGTAGAAACTTTATTTTCTTGTTACGATGATTTTCCACTTCACTCTGAAATTCTTTGAACTTTTCAAATGTTTCAGACTTATGCTTCATTAAGTAGATATAACCATATCTGCTTAAATCATCCATGAAGGTAAGAAAATAATGATACCCGCCACGAGCCTCAATACTCATTGGACCGCATACATCTGTATGTATAATTTCCAATAAGTCAGTAGCTCATTGCATTGTTCCAGAGAATGGAGTTTTAGTTATCTTGCCCATGAGGCACGGTTCACAAGCACCAAATGATTCATAATCAAGTGATTCCAAAAGTCCATTAGGATGGAGTTTCTTCATGCGCTTTACACCGATATGACCCAAACGGCAGTGCCACAAATAAGTTGCACTATCATTATCAACTTTGCACCTTTTGGCTTCAATATTATGAATATGTGTATCATCACGATCGAGATTCAACAAAAATAGACCACTCAGCAAGGGTGCATGACCATAAAAGATATTACTCACATAAATAGAACAACCATTATTCTTTGATTTAAATGAATAACCGTCTCGCATCAAACAAGATCCAGATATAATGTTCATGCTCAATGCTGGCACTAAATAACAATTATTCAGGTCTAAAACTAACCCCGAAGGTAGATGTAGAGGTAGCGTGCCGACAGTGATCACATCGACCTTGGAAGCATTTCCCACGCGCATCGTCACCTTGTCCTTAGCCAATCTTCGTTTAATCCGTAGCCCCTGTTTCGAGTTGCAAATATGAGCAACAGAACCAGTATCAAATATCCAGGCGCTACTACAAGCATCAGTTTGGTACACATCAATAACATGTATATCAAATATACCTTTCACTTTGCCATCCTTCTTATCCGCCAAGTACTTGGGGCAGTTCCGCTTCAAGTGACCAGTCCCTTTGGAGTAGAAGCACTCATTTTCAGGCTTGGGTCCAGACTTGGGTTTCTTCTCCCGAGCAAAAACTTTCTTGTTGTTCTCTTGAAGTTCCCCTTCTTCCCTTTGCCCTTTTTCTTGAAACTAGTGGTCTTGTTGACCATCAACACTTGATGCTCCTTCTTGATTTCTACCTCCGCAGCCTTTAGCATTGCAAAGAACTCGGGAATAGTCTTTTTCATCCCTTGCATATTATAGTTCATCATGAAGCCTTCATTGTTGAGGAACATAGTAATTTCAAAAAAATTCCTACGTACACGCAAGATCATGGTGATGACATAGCAACGAGAGGGGAGAGTGTTGTCCACGTACCCTCGTAGACCGTAAGCGGAAGCGTTATGACAACGCGGTTGATGTAGTCGTACGTCTTTACGATCCAACTGATCCAAGCACCGAACGTACGGCACCTCCGAGTTCAGCACACGTTCAGCTCGATGACGATCCCCGGGCTCCGATCCAGCAAAGCTTCGGGGATGATTTCTGTCAGCACGACGGCGTGGTGACGATGATGATGTTCTACCGGTGCAGGGCTTCACCTAAACTCCACGACGATATGACCGAGGTGGAATATGGTGGAGGGGGGCACCGCACACGGCTAAGGAACGATCCGTAGATCAACTTGTGTGTCTAGGGTGCCCCCCTGCCCCCGTATATAAAGGAGCAAGGGGGGGTGCGGCCGGCCCTAGGAGGAGGCGCGTCGGAGGAGTCCTACTCCCACCAGGAGTAGGACTCCCCCCCTTCCCTAGTTGGACTAGGACTTGGGTGGAAGGAGGAGAGGGGGGAAAGGAAAGGGGGGGCGCCGCCCCCCCTCCTTGTCCTATTCGGACTTGGGGGGGAGGGGCGCGCGGCTGCCCCTTGGCCCCTTCTCCTCTTCCTCCACTAGGCCCACTAAGGCCCATTAGGTCACCGGGGGGTTCCGGTAACCTCCCGGTACTCCGGTAAAATGCCGATTTCACCCGGAACACTTCCGATGTCTGTAACATCCCAAAATTCTAAATTTTGGAATGTTATAAACAAATAGATAGTTTTGATTGTTGTTTGATTGATTGACTGAAAGTGAGTGGAATTCAAAACCTTTTTGAAAGTTAAATGAGAGGGAATAAAAGGACTTTCCCAAACTTTCATTTTGCTTTTATGATCCTCATGAATTCAAATTCTTTTCACCACAAAACCCTGGAGAGAAGATGACATGACTTCTTCCATTTATTTAAATGACAAGGGGTGTTGAAAATATTAGAATTTCATTTGAGAATATTTCCAATTCTGAAACTTTATGCAACTGAATGATTTTCACGAGCGAAGATAAAATGACTTCTTCAAAACATATGAAATATGAGTTGGGAGTTTCAAAGAATTAAATTCGAAGTTCTTTTGAATTTATTTTCAAATTTGGATTTATTTGAGTTTTATTCAAATTATTTTTCTCCAAAACTAAAATGCATGGAAAATAGGGTAACATGATTCCCTACATCAAAAAAATGGAGAGAAATTAATTTGAAGTCATTTTGGTATTTTTAAAAATGATTTTTACTGGATTTTTCTAGAGCAGGAGCACTCTTTGCTTTATTTGAATTTGTGTGGATTTTATTTGGCCATATAAAAATGTTCAGCTTGTAGAAAATCTTTTTCTGCAAATTTTGGTATATTATATGCCTATGTTCTATTTTTATTTATTTGGTATTATTTTATTTTTAGTGTGTGTTAAAAAAAACTCCCTCCGCCGAACTGGGCCGGCCCAGCTCCCAGGCCAGGCCAAGGCCCAGCCCAGCGCGCCCTCGCCACCGACCCCGGGCAGAGTCCCGCCCGAGCACGTCGGCCGTCGCCGCCGCCGTGACCGACTCGGCCACCCCGCCGCCTTGCCCCCTCCTCCACGCCACCACATCGCCCCGACGCCCTTAAAAGGACGCCGCCCTGGCCCTGTCTCCTCTCTCTCTCCTCCCCGAGCCGTCGCCGCCACCCTCGCGGGAGCTCCTACCCCGGCGAGATCCAGCTGCCGCCGCCCCGCTCCGTTCCATCACCGGGAGCCACCGCCGACGCCACCAACCTCCTCGCCTCGCCGCACCGCCCCTCCCCGTGCTCCTCGCCGCCTTCCCCGACGCCCGGAGCCACCGCCCCGACCGGAGCCGAGCCGCCGCCGCTCTCCCGGGTCACCGGAGTTCGTTCGCCGCCGCCGCCGGTTTTATTCGGTGAACCGGTAAAACAGCCGAACCCTAGGTTGGTTTTTTTTCTTTTAAAAAAACCCGGTTTAGTTTTTTCCAGAGCTATTCAAGGAACGTTCTCTGTTTAGAACTAGTTAGTGAACGGTTTTCATTAGTTAGCGTTCAGCAGCGGACGTTCACTCGGTAGAGTTTTTCTTTTTCATTTTAATTTCCGGCCAGGGACCCATCCGTGAATATTTTATTTACAGATTAGTCCCTAATTTTCAAACGACCATAACTTTTTGCTCGTTAGTCGGAATCCAACGAAACCAACGCCCACTTCTTCATTATGATCTCCTCTATCCAGTAATCCAGCTCAAACATGTTTTTGAAAATTTAAAATTTGAATTAGATCAGATTTGAATTTGAACTTTGTTTGATCATAACTTGAGTTTCGTAACTCCGATTTAGTTGATTCTTTTTGCAAATCGAAGCCCTTGACCTAAACTTTCTGATAAGGCCAAATTCACATAATTTTGGTACTGTTAGAAATTGTTGCAAGAGTTATTTGCTTGGTTTTGATGTTTTCTGAATCGTCTTCTTTGATCTTTCCGATCTTTTGAGTGATTGCTTATGTGTGGTTACTATTGCTTGATTACGATAGATTGACCAGAGTGTGACGAGTAGATCTATCAAGAGTTTTGAGTGCGAATCATCTTCATCAGCATTGCAGGCAAGTAACAGTTTGATCATACCATTTCATACCTAGTTTTTATGCATTAGTTTCAACCCTCACACATTGCATGATTAGGATATCATTTATTTGTGGGTTGGGAAGTAGTTGATGAGGTGGAACCTATTGCCCTGCATTCAAACCTTGGGAGTTACTTCTACGTGTTGCTTATATTGCTATGCTATGCTCGTTGACGTGGATTGGGTTTGAGAGTTATCCATGACAGATGTGAGATTGCTAATTAATGGTTAACTTAAGGTGGCAACTTTAATACACATCTGGGTGGATTGAGACACCTGGGGAATCCAGTGTTGTCTGTTTTGTTTTGGAAATCCCGGGGTACCCGTGTGATCTTCCTATGGACCGCCACCCAGGCTCAAAGGGAACTGAGATTATTCATGCTAGAAACTTCCGTGTGCAGCCACAAGCTATTATGGGCTCTAGCATAGTTGAGTAAGTTACGCGAAGCTCTTGAAGAGGTAGATCAGCAGGTAGTGGGTTTGTAGGTTTGGTATGGTCTACCCGAAGTAAAGAGTTAATGTTTCTAGAAGACTGTGTCTCGGTCATCCGTTTCTCAAACACCATGCAGTGCGAGAAATCAGCGGAGGCGATCGAGTCTTGTGGGGAAAAGTGCGCAAACCTGTGCATAGTGTACAATCTAATCATGGTTAGCCGTGTCCCCGGTTATGGACAATTCTGAGTATCTAGTACCTGAGTATTCACATGTATCTCATCACTTTAAATTAATATTGCTAGGTTGTTAACTACTTTAATTGGGATTGAGTTGGGGTTATACCTTCTCAATGATGTTTCAACCACCATGATAGTTAAATTAAAATTTATTCCTTTGCAGTAGGGAAAAATTGGCTTTTTCGCAAAAACTGTAACCATAGAGCTTTCCACCAGCCAAATATGCATGTAGTATAGACTATTCATTCCATTATTTCTCTATGTGTTACATTGCCAGCATATTCCATGTGCTGACCCATTTTCGGGCTGCAACGTTTCATGTTGCAGACTTTTCAGACGACGAGTAAGTGATACGTTAGGGTTACGATTTCTACATTCAACTTTGCCGTTGGTGTTGGTGGGAATCCACAACCTTGGTTACTTCCGCTATTTTGGATTGAGGTAATAGTTTTTACGTTATTTATACATGTGATTTACCTCTGTTATAAATCCTCGAGTATTGTGTGTGTCAGCATACCGATCCAGGGATGACACTTAAGCACAGAGACTTGACCGTCTGAGGTCGGGTCGCTACAAGATGGTATCAGAGCACATGTTGACTGTAGGACGTGACCCTAGAAACTGACAAGCCCATAGGAAAGATTTTTCTCTACAACTTCTTTTTCAAAAAGACCTTTTACCTCTTTTCTCTTCTGAGCTTATTCAAATATTCCCTTTTAGTGAGACCATACCCCTTTTTCCCTTTTGACCACTCGAAGATTCGACCGATGAGACCACTCCAAGGAGACAAGATATCGGACAACTAAGACCATTTGGAATGAAGAGGATTTTACCGTGTAAATGGAAACTACAACTGTTGAAGACTCCGAAGACTAGGAGATTTTGAAGGCTCTGAAGAATTTCCAGATTGGTATGACCTAGGAAGGCTACTCTGATAGAGCTTGTCAGACTATGGAAGTTACCTATACCCGAGATCAAGGTGTATTGGAGAAAGACCGGAGCATGGAGATTTAAAAACTCAAAGTTCTGTCAAAAAAAAACTCTAAAGGCAGGAGATATCAACTATGGAGAGATAGCTCATGGAAATGACAAGAGCAGAAATGCGCTATCCATGATGTTATCGCCTGCTTATGCTATTGTCACCGTGCTGAGTTAAGCATGCATATGCATGGAAGGATTGGATGGTAGAAGGCTGATGGAGCACCTATCAGCAAGGTGAAGTTTTAAACCCTAGCCGGTGTATCACCAGGATCTGGAGTGTTACATCAAGAAGTTAAGATGGACCTACAAGAAGCAGTATTTGATAAGGAAGCAGTTCGTGAAGAACTCAGGACCCAGAAGCTGAAAGTAGACAAGCTGAAGGAGCAAAACATCGAGATACCGGAGATTCGTCAGGAACTGAAGGACAGTAGGACATGGTTCATGTCAAGGAGGTTGAAACCCAGAAGTTTGGAATGCAACTCCAGAATATTAAAGGACGTCATGAGAGACTCTGCGTCAATAGAGATGATATTGCAAAAGAACTTGAGAAGGGCAAGCATGATCAGAAGAAGCCATCGGAGACATGAACAAGACTTGAAGAGTTTGATGACATTGACCTTTAGAAGACCAAACCCCAGTTATATACTTTCGTTAGATGCGACGATTGTAAGCTGTCATTTGTTTGTTGTTTTTCCGACAGCCACAATAAAATCTATCTTTTCAAAAACCATTGTTTGTATTGCGTGCATCCCTCTCTATCCCTCTTATCCCACCCCAACACCCATGGACCCAATAGAGGATGAATGGAGATGAGTTTATATTTTCTGGACCAATGACTCAATTGGAGACGAGCCGATGGATTCAGAACATGGAGGATCACATGGAGAATAACCCTATAGCCGGAAAGGATATGACTAGCATGCTCTTGAGTGCTTTGAAAGAGGTGCCACTACTTGGTGGAGGATGTACCGAACCATCAATGGATGACAAGGAATAACCACTTGGAAAGGATTTAAGTTGACTTTGCCAAAGTCTCGTCTTGTGACCTAGAAACTGAAGCCTGATGGAAGTGATATGAAGAAACCATGTGCATGCAAGATTTGTGGAGAAATAGGACACAACCATAAAGAAAAAAAGGACGAATACTCTCATAAGCGGAGGATTACCAAAGGAGTTAGCAGAGGATCTCAGGGAACTTCGATTGGAGATTGTTCCCAAAGGTTTCGTTGCAGTAATGGAAGTTCAGTCTACATTGCTGGAAGAGATCCGTGAAGCTCAGAAGGATGACAAAGAGATTGCTGAGGTAAAAGAGAGAATGAGCAAAGGAAAGGCCAAAGGTTTTCGTAAGGATGAGCACGACACCTTATGGTTCGAGGACCGTGTACATGTGCCCAATAATGCAAAGATCAGGAAGTTAATACTTCAGGAGGCTCATGACTCACCATACTCGATTCGCCCTGGAAACACCAAGATGTATTTGGATTTGAAGGAGTGTTTCTGGTGAACTGGTATGAAGAAGGATATTGCGAAGTATGTAGTCGTAGGTGATGTATGCCAGAGAGTAAAGGCAGAGCATCAGAAGCCAGCGGGATTACTACAGCCTATGCTATAAACGAAGGGAAGTAGGATAAGCTTGGCATGGATTTCATTAACGGATTTCCCAGAACCCGATCGGGATATGATTCTATCTGGGTATTAGTTAATTCGCTTGACCAAAGTGGCTCACTTTATCCCAGTGAAACCACCTATACAAGTGAGAAGTTGGCCAAGATATATTTGACCCGGATCGTATGTCTGCATGGAGTTTCGAGGACCATCGTATCAGATAGAGGAACACAATTTACCTCAAGGTTTTGGAATCAGCTGCACCAGACTTTGGGTACTAGGCTAGAGTTCAGTACAGCCTTTCATCCACAGACAGATGGATAGACCGAGAGAGTCAATCAGATTCTGGAGGACATGTTGAGAGCGTGTGCGCTAGATTATGGATTTAGTAGTGATGATAATCTACCTTACGCGGAGTTCTCATTCAACAACAGCTACCAAGTCAGTTTGAAGATGGCCCCTTTTAAAGCTTTGTATGGGATAAGGAGCCAGACACCGTTGATGTGGGATGAAGTTGGAGACCGTCAGTTGTTTGGACCAAATGTGATCAAGGAGTCAGAAGAGAATGTTAAATTGATTCGAGATAGACTGAAGGTAGCTCAGCCCAGGCAGAAGAGTTATGCAGACTCAAAACGCAAGGAGGAAGTCTATGAAATTGGAGACAGAGCATGTCTTCATGTGCCCCCTCTGCAGAAGTTAAACGATTTGGAGTTAAGGGAAAGTTAGCCCCGAGATTTGTAGGACCATACCGAGTTTTGGAGCGTATGGGAGAAGTGGATAACAAGTTGGAGTCACCCGAAGGACTGTTAGGAGTTCATGATGTGTTTCACGTTTTCCAGTTGAAGAAGTGCCATGCAGAGATGGCCAATGTTCCCCTGTAAGGACGCTTGACCCTAGAAAGGATAATGATGTTCTACGAAGTGGAGTATGGATTTCGTAAGTATAAGTTTTTATCTCGGTATGTGAGATATCCCAGGAGTATGAAGAGATGAAGTGTTATTGGATATAAAGGAGGTATGATGTTGGAAATATGGATCAATGGAAATTCCATGATGAGTCTGAGAAATCACGTCCTAGTTTGGTGCCAATAGAAGGAAGGAAGACATTACAATTGGATGGATTTAAGAATACTAGGAAGTTGGAAGTTGGAATAATGATCAGAAGCCCGAGGATAAGCTCAAGGACTACAAGTGATGAGATGGGCCATAACCCACAGGCCCCAGGACCTGCCAAGAAGCAAGCACACTCTTGCTGAAGGAAAAACCCTGGAAGAAGTTACGATTTTATCGATAGACGATCTTATAGGAGTAAGGCAAAACCTGAGAGTTGTTAAGGAACGATAGATGTTTGTTTGGCTTGCAGAATCAATGGATTTATACGAACTTAGTTCGTCGACAAGAGAAATTCTGCAATGCTTGTGAGGATGACTGAGTGTTAGAATGCGAGATTCGCTAAACCAGGTACAAGGTAATTATTTGGGTGCGGGATGGATTGATCACCATACCGACTTACTCTTATTGTTCGCCTTGCTATATGGGATGGTAAATCTGAGTGACTTACCTATAGTAGAGAGACGACGATCAAAACCCTGTTTAAACCTTAGAATGGTATAAGAATTTTTTTCCTTGTACAAGGCAGCTTTTGCCAACCGTAGGTTATACGGTGAGGATCAACCAGACCCATTTCCTGTAGGAGAAACCATAAATTGTTGACCACCATGAGATATCGATAGTTGTTTAGTATTGGCGCCAGACCCGCCAGCTAAGAAGACCCAATCTCAGAATAACCTTACCAAGAGGAAAGGACAGAAGAATTGAGGAAAAGGTTATGCCGCTACCGGAAGAGCCCAGAGATGGAATTTCCCGAGATCTGGGAAGACCGACACTGTCAACAATAAGGATGGAGTATATGAGTTTTGATGGAACCGTAACCATGCTTCTAAGGGTGGTAGCACCCGAGAACCCCGGAGACGATCAATAGATTTTTGAGAAGACCCTAAACCTAACCTATTTCTTTCTAGCCTCTCCGAATCTCGAGGACGAGATTCATTTTAAGGGTGGTAGATTTGTAACATCCCAAAATTCTAAATTTTGGAATGTTATAAACAAATAGATAGTTTTGATTGTTGTTTGATTGATTGACTGAAAGTGAGTGGAATTCAAAACCTTTTTGAAAGTTAAACGAGAGGGAATAAAAGGACTTTCCCAAACTTTCATTTTGCTTTTATGATCCTGATGAATTCAAATTCTTTTCACCACAAAACCCTAGAGAGAAGATGACATGACTTCTTCCATTTATTTAAATGACAAGGGGTGTTGAAAATATTTGAATTTCATTTGAGAATATTTCCAATTCTGAAACTTTATGCAACTCAATGATTTTCACGAGCAAAGATAAAATGACTTCTTCAAAACATATGAAATATGAGTTGGGAGTTTCAAAGAATTAAATTCGAAGTTCTTTTGAATTTATTTTCAAATTTGGATTTATTTGAGTTTTATTCAAATTATTTTTCTCCAAAAATAAAATACATGGAAAATAGGGTAACATGATTCCCTACATCAGAAAAATGGAGAAAAATTAATTTGAAGTCATTTTGGTATTTTTAAAAATGATTTTTACTGGATTTTTCTAGAGCAGGAGCACTCTTTGCTTTATTTGAATTTGTGTGGATTTTATGTGGCCATATAAAAATGTTCAGCTTGTAGAAAATCTTTTTCTGCAAATTTTGGTATATTATATGCCTATGTTGTATTTTTATTTATTTGGTATTACTTTATTTTTAGTGTCTGTTAAAAAAAACTCCCTACACCGAACTGGGCCGGCCCAGCTCCCAGGCCAGGCCAAGGCCCAGCCCAGCGCGCCCTCGCCACCGACCCCGGGCGGAGTCCCGCCCAAGCACGCCAGCCGCCGCCGCCGCCGAGATCGACCCGGCCACCCCGCCGCCTTGCCCCCTCCTCCACGCCACCACCTCGCCCCGACGCCCTTAAAAGGACGCCGCCCCGGCCCCGTCTCCTCTCTCTCTCCTCCCCGAGCCGTCGCCACCGCCCTCGCCGGAGCTCCCGCCCCAGCGAGATCCAGCCGCCGCCGCCCCGCTCCGTTCCGTCGCCGGCAGCCACTACCGACGCCACCAACCTCCTCGCCTCTCCGCGCCGCCCCTCCCCGTGCTCCTCGCCGCCTTCCCCGACGCCCGGAGCCACCGCCCCGACCGGAGCCGAGCCGCCGCCGCTCTCCCGCGTCGCCGGAGTTCGTTCGCCGCCGCCGCCAATTTTATTCGGTGAACCGGTAAAACCGCCGAACCCTAGGTTGGTTTTTTTTCTTTAAAAAAACCCGGTTTAGTTTTTTCCAGAGCTATTCAAGGAACGTTCTCTGTTTAGAACTAGTTACCGAACGGTTTTCATTAGTTAGCGTTCAGCAGCGAACGTTCGCTCGGTAGAGTTTTTCTTTTTCTTTTTAATTTCCGGCCAGGGACCGATCCGTGAATATTTTATTTACAGATTAGTCCCTAATTTTCAAACGACCATAACTTTTTGCTCGTTAGTCGGAATCCAACGAAACCAACGCCCACTTCTTTGCTATGATCTCCTCTATCCAGTAATCCAACTCAAACATGTTTTTGAGAATTTAAAACTTGAATTAGATCAGATTTAATTTGAACTTTGTTTGATCATAACTTGAGTTTCGTAACTCCGATTTAGTTGATTCTTTTTGCAAATCGAAGCCCTTGACCTAAACTTTCTGATAAGGCCAAATTCACATAATTTTGGTACTGTTAGAAATTGTTGCAAGAGTTATTTGCTTGGTTTTGATGTTTTCTGAATCGTCTTCTTCGATCTTTCCGATCTTTTGAGTGATTGCTTATGTGTGGTTACTATTGCTTGATTACGATAGATTGACCGGAGTGTGACGAGTAGATCTATCAAGAGTTTTGAGTGTGAATCATCTTCATCAGCATTGCAGGCAAGTAACACTTTGATCATACCTTTTCATACCCAGTTTTTATGCATTAGTTTCAACCCTCACACATTGCATGATTAGGATATCATTAATTTGTGGGTTGGGAAGTAGTTGATGAGGTAGAACCTATTGCCCTGCATTCAAACCTTGGGAGTTACTTCTACGTGTTGCTTATATTGCTATGCTATGCTCGTAGACGTGGATTGGGTTTGAGAGTTATCCATGATAGATGTGAGATTGCTAATTAATGGTTAACTTAAGGTGGCAACTTTAATACACATCTGGGTGGATTGAGACACCTGGGGAATCCAGTGTTGTCTGTTTTGTTTTGGAAATCCCGGGGTACCCGTGTGATCTTCCTATGGACCGCCACCCAGGCTCAAAGGGAACTGAGATTATTCATGCTAGAAACTTCCGTGTGCAGCCACAAGCTATTATGGGCTCTAGCATAGTTGAGTAAGTTACATGAAGCTCTTGAAGAGGTAGATCAGCAGGTAGTGGGTTTGTAGGTTTGGTATGGTCTACCTGGAGTGAAGAGTTAATGTTTCTGAAAGACTGTGTCTCGGTCATCCATTTCTCAAACACCATGCAGTGCGAGAAATCAGCGGAGGCGATCGAGTCTTGTGGGGAAAAGTGCGCAAACCTCTGCAGAGTGTACAATCTAATCATGGTTAGCCGTGTCCCCGGTTATGGACAATTCTGAGTATCTAGTACCTGAGTATTCACATGTATCTCATCACTCTAAATTAATATTGCTGGGTTGTTAACTACTTTAATTGGGATTGAGTTGGGGTTATACCTTCTCAATGATGTTTCAACCACCATGATAGTTAAATTAAAATTTATTCCTTTGCAGTAGGGAAAAATTGGCTTTTTCACAAAAACTGTAACCATAGAGCTTTCTACCAGCCAAATATGCATGTAGTATAGACTATTCATTCCATTATTTCTCTATGTGTTACATTGCCAGCATATTCCATGTGCTGACCCGTTTTCGGGCTGCAATGTTTCTTGTTGCAGAATTTTCAGACGACAAGTAAGTGATACATTAGGGTTACGATTTCTACACTCAACTTTGCCGTTGGTGTTGGTGGGAATCCACAACCTTGGTTACTTCCGCTATTTTGGATTGAGGTAATAGTTTTTATGTTATTTATACATGTGATTTACCTCTGTTATAAATCCTCGAGTACTGTGTGTGTCAGCATACCGATCCAGGGATGACACTTAAGCACAGAGACTTGACCGTCTGAGGTCGGGTCGCTACAATGTCCAAACATAGGCTTCCAATATATCAACCTTTATGTCTCGACCATTTCAAGACTCCTCGTCATGTCCGTAATCACATCCGGGACTCCGAACAAACTTCGGTACATCAAAACTTATAAACTCATAATAAAACTGTCATCGTAACGTTAAGCGTGCGGACCCTACGGGTTCGAGAACTATGTAGACATGACCTAGAACTATTCTCGGTCAATAACCAATAGCGGAACCTGGATGCTCGTATTGGCTCCTACATATTCTACGAAGATCTTTATCGGTCAAACCGCATAATAACATACGTTGTTCCCTTTGTCATCGGTATGTTACTTGCCCGAGATTCGATCGTCGGTATCCAATACCTAGTTCAATCTCGTTATCGGCAAGTCTCTTTACTCGTTCCGTAATACATCATCCCGCAACTAACTCATTAGCTACATTGCTTGCAAGGCTTATAGTGATGTGCATTACCGAGAGGGCCTAGAGATACCTCTCCGACAATCGGAGTGACAAAACCTAATCTCGAAATACGCCAACCGAACATGTACCTTCGGAGACACCTGTAGTACTCCTTTATAATCACCCAGTTACGTTGTGACGTTTGGTAGCACCCAAAGTGTTCCTCTGGTAAACGGGAGTTGCATAATCTCATAGTTACAGGAACATGTATAAGTCATGAAGAAAGCAATAGCAACATACTAAACGATCAAGTGCTAGGCTAACGGAATGGGTCATGTCAATCACATCATTCTCCTAATGATGTGACCTCATTAATAAAATGACAACACATGTCTATGGTTAGGAAACATAACCATCTTTGATTAATGAGCTAGTCAAGTAGAGGCATACTAGTGACTATATGTTTGTCTATGTATTCACACATGTATCATGTTTCCGGTTAATACAATTCTAGCATGAATAATAAACATTTATCATGAAATAAGGAAATAAATAATAACTTTATTATTGCCTCTAGGGCATATTTCCTTCAGTCTCCCACTTGCACTAGAGTCAATAATCTAGTTCACATCGCTATGTGATTTAACACCAATATTCACATCTGCATGTGATTAATACCCATAGTTCACATCATCATGTGATCAACACCCAAAGGGTTTACTAGAGTCAATAATCTAGTTCACATCGCTATGTGATTAACACCCAAAAAAGTACTAAGGTGTGATCATGTTTTGCTCGTGAGAGAAGCTTAGTCAACGGGTCTGTCATATTCAGAGCCGTATGTATTTTGCAAATATTCTATGTCTTCAATGCTCTGCATGGAGCTACTCTAGCTAATTGCTCCCACTTTCAATATGTATCCAGATTGAGACTTAGAGTCATCTCGATTGGTGTAAAAGCTTGTATCGTTTGTAACTTTTACGATGAGCTCTTTTATCACTTCCATTATCGAGAAATATTTTCTTAGTCCTCACTAAGGATATTCTTGACCGCTGTCCAGTGCTCTACTCTTAGATCAAAATTGTACTCCCTTGCCAAACTCAGAGCAAGGTATACAATAGGTCTGGTACATAGCATAGCATACTTTATAGAACCTATGACTGATTCATAGGGAATGACTTTCATTCTCTTTTCTATTTTCTGTCGTGGTCGGGATTTGAGTCTTACTCAATTTCACACCTTTGCAACACAGGCAAGAACTTTTTCTTTGACTGTTCCATTTTGAACTACTTCAAAATCTTGACAAGGTATGTACTTATTGAAAAAACTTATCAAGCGTCTTGATCTATCTTAATAGATCTTGATGCTCAATATGTAAGCAGCTTCACCGAGGTCTTTCTTTGAAAGAACTCCTTTCAAACACTCCTTTATGCTTTGCAGAATAATTCTACATTATTTCCGATCATTAATATGTCATTCACATATACTTATCAGAAATGTTGTAGTGCTCCCACTCACTTTCTTGTAAATACAGGCTTCACCGTAAGTCTGTACAAAACTATATGCTTTGATCAACTTATCAAAGCGTATATTCCAACTCTGAGATGCTTGCACCAGTCCATTGATGGATCGCTGGAGCTTGCACATTTTGTTAGCACCTTTCGGGTCGACAAAAACTTCTGGTTGTATCATATACAACTCTCCTTTAAGAAAACCATTAAGGAATGCAGTTTTGACATCCATTTGCCAGATTTCATAAAATGTGGCAATTGCTAACATGATTCAGACAGACTTAAGCATCGATACGAGTGAGAAAATCTCATCGTATTCAACACCTTGAACTTGTTGAAAACCTTTCGCAACAAGTCGAGCTTAGTAGATAGTAACACTACTATCAGTGTCCGTCTTCCTCTTGAAGATCCATTTATTTAACATGGCTTGCTGATTATCGAGCAAGTCAATCAAAGTCCATACTTTGTTCTCATACATGGATCATATCTCAGATTTTATGGCCTCAAGCCATTTCGTGGACTCTGGGCTCATCATCGCTTCCTCATAGTTCGCAGGTTCATCATAGTCTAGTAACATGACTTCCAGAACATGATTACTGCACCACAGTGGTGCGGATCTTACTCTGGAAGACCTACGAGGTTTGGTAGTAACTTGATCTGAAGTTTCATGATCATCATCATTAACTTCCTCACTAATTGGTGTGGGAATCACTAGAACTGATTTCTGTGATAAACTACTTTCCAATAAGGGAGCACGTATAGTTACCTCATCAAGTCCTACTTTCCTCCCACTCACTTCTTTCGAGAGAAACTCCTTCTTTAGAAAGGATCCATTTTAGCAATGAATCTTGCTTTCGGATCTGTGATAGAAGGTGTACCAAATAGTTACCTTTGGGTATTCTATGAAGACGCACTTCTCCGATTTGGGTTCGAGCTTATCAGGTTGAAAACCTTTTTCATATAAGCATTGCAACTCCAAGCTTTAAGAAACGACAGCTTAGGTTTACTGTTAAACCATAGTTCATACGGTGTCGTCTCAACGGATTTAGATGGTGCCCTTTCAACGTGAATGCAGCTGTCTCTAATGCATAACCCCAAAACGATAATGGTAAATCAATAAGAGACATCATAGATCTCACCATATCCAATAAAGTGCAGTTACGATGTTGGGACACACCATAACGTTGTGGTGTTCCAGGTGGCGTGAGCTGTGAAACTATTCCACATTGTTTTAATTGAAGACCAAACTCGTAACTCAAATATTCGTCTCCGCGATCAGATCGCAGAAACTTTATTTTCTTGTTACGATGATTTTTCCACTTCACTCTGAAATTCTTTGAACCTTTCAATTATTTCAGACTTATGTTTCATCAAGTAGATGTACCCATATCTGCTCAAATCATCTTGTGAAGGTCAGAAAATAACGATACTTGCCACGAGCATGAACACTCATTGGATCACATACATCGGTATGTATTATTTTCAACAAGTCAGTAGCTCGTTCCATTGTTCCGAAGAACGGAGTTTTAGTCATCTTGCCCAAAAGGCACGGTTCGCAAGCATCAAATGATTCATAACCAAGTGATTCCGAAAATCCATCTTTATGGAGTTTCTTCATGCGCTTTACACCGATATGACCCAAACGGCAGTGCCACAAATAAGTTGCACTATCATTATTAACTTTGCATCTTTTGGCATCAATATTATGAATATGTGTATCACTACGATCGAGATCCAACAAACTATTTTCATTGGGTGTATGACCATTGAAGGTTTTATTCATGTAAACAGAACAACAATTATTCTCTGATTTTAAATGAATAACCGTATTGCAATAAACATGATCAAATCATATTCATGCTCAACGCAAACGCCAAATAACATTTATTTAGGTTCTACACAAATCTCGAAAGTGTAGGGAGAGTGTGATGATGATCATATCAATCTTGGAACTATTTCCAACACACATTGTCACTTCACCCTCAACTAGTCTCTGTTTATTCCGTAACTCCTGTTTTGAGTTACTAATATTTAGCAACCGAACAAGTATCAAATACTCAGGGGCAACTATAAACACTAGTAAGGTACACATCAATAACCTATATATCAAATATACCCTTGTTCCCTTTGCCATCCTTCTTATCCACCAAATATTCAGGGTATTTCCGTTTCCAGTGACCATTTCCTTTGCAGTGTAAGCACTCAGTTTCAGGCTTTGGTCCAGCTTTGGTCTTCTTCACGGGAGTGACAACTTGTTTGCCATTCTACTTGAAGTTACCATTTCTTTCCCTTTGCCCTTTTCTTGAAACTAGTGGTCTTGTCAATCAACACTTGATGCTCTTTCTTGATTTCTACCTTCGTCGATTTCAACATCATGAAGAGCTGGGGAATTGTTTTCGTCATCCCTTGCATACTATAGTTCATCACGAAGTTCTAGTAACTTAGTGATGTTGACTAGAGAATTCTGTCAATCACTATCTTATCTGGAAGATTAACTCCCACTTGATTCAAGTGATTGAACTACCCAGACAATCTGAGCACATGCTTACTAGTTGATCGATTCTCCTCCATCTTTTAGCTATAGAACTTGTCGGAGACTTCATATCTCTCAACTCGGGTATTTTCTTGAAATATTAACTTCAATTCCTGGAACATCTCATATGGTCCATGACGTTCAGAACGTTTTTGAAGTCCCGATTCTAAGCCATAAAGCATGGTGCACAAAACTATCAAGTAGTCATCATATTGAGCTAGCCAAACGTTCATAACGTTTGCATCTGCTCCTGCAATAGGTCTGTCACCTAGCGGTGCATTAAGGACATAATTCTTCTGTGCAGCAATGAGGATAAACCTCGGATCACGGATCCAATCCGCGTCATTGCTACTAACATCTTTCAATACAATTTTCTCTAGGAACATATCAAAATAAACATATGAAAGCAACAACGCAAGCTATTGATCTACAACATAATTTGCAAAATACAACCAGGACTAAGTTCATGATAAATTAAAGTTCAATTAATCATATTACTTAGAACTCCCACTTTAGAAAGACATCTCTCGAGTCATCTAAGTGATCACGTGATCCAAATCAACTAAACCATAACCGATCATCACGTGAGATGGAGTAGTTTTCAATGGTGAACATCACTATGTTGATCATATCTACTATATGATTCACGCTCGACCTTTCGGTCTCCCTGTTCCGAGGCCATCTCTGCATATGCTAGGCTCGTCAAGTTTAACCTGAGTATTCTGCGTGTGCAAAACTGGCTTGCACCCGTTGTAGATGGACGTAGAGCTTATCACACCCGATCATCACATGGTGTCTGGGCACGACGAACTTTGGCAACGGTGCATACTCAGGGAGAACACTTCTTGATAATTTTTAGTGAGAGATCATCTTAAAATGCTACCATCAATCAAAGCAAGATAAGATGCATAAAGGATAAACATCACATGCAATCAATATAAGTGATATGATATGGCCATCATCATCTTGTGCTTGTGATCTCCATCTTCGAAGCACCGTCGTGATCACCATCGTCACCGGCGCGACACCTTGATCTCCATCGTAGCATCATTGTCGTTACGCCATCTATTGCTTCTACGACTATCGCTACCGCTTAGTGATAAAGTAAAGCAATTACAGGGCGTTTGCATTTCATACAATAAAGCGACAACCATATGGCTCCTGCCAGTTGCCGATAACTTCGGTTACAAAACATGATCATCTCATACAATAAAATATAGCATCAGGTCTTGACCATATCACATCACAACATGCCCTGCAAAAACAAGTTAGACGTCCTCTACTTTTTTGTTGCAAGTTTTACGTGGCTGCTACGGGCTTAGCAAGAACCGTTCTTACCTACGCATCAAAACCACAACGATAGTTCGTCAAGTTAGTGCTGTTTTAACCTTCGCAAGGACCGGGCGTAGCCACACTCGATTCAGCTTACATGTAGAGTCCTATTAGGATTAGAACTAACTTATTCTCTATTACAAGTCGGATACAAGTACGGGTCTTGCTTCCTCGTAAAGGAAATATTCCTCATGCCTTCTGTCTTAAGCCGGCCCACCGTAATCTGAGCAGGCCTACTGGGCCTTGGGCCTAGCCTTCCATGTGATCCGCCGTCGGGGTCATCTGTGAGTCGTCTGACCAGTGAGCCGCTAGACCCTTGAGTCGCCAGTCCTCCGGCGGGTCATCGGTGAAGCGCCAAGTCCGGCCGGTTCATACTTCAGGCCGGGTCATACCGCGGGGTATATCCCCGACAGACTCCTAGTTGGATTCGGGGGTGGCGCCCCCTTCCCTACTCCAATTGGACCTACTCCCTTGTGGGGGGTGCACCAGCCCCTTGTGGGCTCATTAGCCTCCCTCCTATGGCCCATATGACCCATATCTTTCCCCGGGGGGGTTCTAGTAACCCTCCGGTACTCCTGTATGTACCCGATACACTCCGGAACCCATCCGGTGTCCGAATACTACCTTCCAATATATCAATCTTTACCTCTCGACCATTTCGAGACTCCTTGTCATGTCCGTGATCTCATCCGGGACTCCGAACAACCTTCGGTCACCAAAACACATAACTCATACAATAAATATCGTCATCGAACATAAGCGTGCGGACCCTACGGGTTCGAGAACTATGTAGACATGACCGAGACACAGCTCAGATCAATAACCAACAGCGGAACCTGGATGCTCATATTGGTTCCCACATATTCTACGAAGATCTTTATCGGTCGAACCGCAATGTCAACACATGTTATTCCCTTTGTCATCGGTATGTTACTTGCCCGAGATTTGATCGTTGGTAACTTCATACCTAGTTCAATCTCGTTACCGGCAAGTCTCTTTACTCATTCTGTAATGCATTATCCCACAACTAACTCATTAGTCACATTGCTTGTAAGGCTTCATATGATGTGCATTACCGAGAGGGCCCAGAGATACCTCTCCGATACTTAGAGTGAAAAATCCTAATCTCGATCTATGCCAACCCAACAAACACCTTCGGAGATACCTGTAGAGCATCTTTATAATCGTCCAGTTACGTTGTGACGTTTGATAGCACACAAGGTATTCCTCCGGTGTCCAGGAGTTGCATAATCTCCTAGTTGGAGGAATATGTGTTGGGGAACGCGGTAGTTTCAAAAAATATCGTACGATCACGCAAGATCTATCTAGGTGATGCATAGCAACGAGAGGGGAGAGTGTGTCCACGTACCCTCATAGACCGAAAGCGGAAGCGTTTCCATAATGCGGTTGATGTAGTCGAACTTCTTCGCGATCCAACCGATCAAGTACCAAACGCACGACACCTCCACGTTCAGCACGCATTCAGATCGATGGCGTCCCTCGTGCTCTTGATCCAGTTGAGGACGAGGGTGCTTTCCGTCAGCATGACAGCGTGGCGATGGTGATGATGATGCTACCGGCGCAGGGGTTCGCCTAAGCACTAAGATGGTATAATCGAGGTGTGTAACTGTGGAGGAGGGCACCGCACACGGTGTTGGGAGAGAAACTTGTGTATTCTAGGGTGCTCCCGTATATAAAGGAGCAAGGGGGAGGCCGGCCGGCCCTCCGAGGGCGCGCTAAGAGAGGGAATCCTACTAGGACTCCATGTCCTAGTAGGTTTCCACCTAAGGAAGAGGGGAAAGAAGGAAGGAAGAGGGGAAGGGAAGGAAAGGGGGGCGCCGCCCCCTTCCCCTAGTTCAATTCGGACCCAAGGGGGGGCGTGGCCAGCCCCTCCTAGCCTTTCCTCTCTTCCCACTAAGGCCCATCGAGGCCCATTAGTTCCCCCGGGGGTTCTGGTATCCCTCCGGCACTCCGGTTTTATCCGAAACTTTCCAGAACACTTCCGGTGTCAGAATATAGCCGTCCAATATATCAATCTTTATGTCTCGACCATTTTGAGACTCCTCGTCACGTCCGTGATCCCATCCGGGACTCTGAACAAACTTCGATCATCAAAAACACATAACTCATAATACATATCGTCATCGAACGTTAAGCTTGCGGACCCTACGGGTTCGAGAACTATGTAGACATGACCGAAACACATCTCCGGTCAATAACCAATAGTGGAATCTGGACGCTCATATTGGCTCCTACATATTCTACGAAGATCTTTATCGGCCAAACCGCATAACAACATACATTGTTCCCTTTGTAATCGGTATGTTACTTGCCCGAGATTCGATCGTCGGTATCATCATACCTAGTTCAATCTCGTTACCGGTACGTCTCTTTACTCGTTCTGTAATACTTCGTCCTGTAACTAACTCATTAGTTACAATGTGAGGGAGTCCTGGACTAGGGGGTGTCCGGATAGCCGGACTATCATCATCGGCTGGACTCCAAGACTATGAAGATACAAGATTGAAGACTTTGTCCCGTGTCCGGATGGGACTTTCCTTGGCGTGGAAGGCAAGCTTGGCGATACGGATATGTAGATCTCCTACCATTCTAACCGACTCTGTGTAACCCTAGCCCTCTCCGGTGTCTATATAAACCGGATGGCTTTAGTCCGTAGGACGAACAACAATCATACCATAGGCTAGCTTCTAGGGTTTAGCCTCCTTGATCTCGTGGTAGATCTACTATTGTCACACACATCATTAATATTAATCAAGCAGTACGTAGGGTTTTACCTCCATCAAGAGGGCCCGAACCTGGGTAAAACATCATGTCCCTTGTCTCCTGTTACCATCCGCCTAGACGCACAGTTCGGGACCCCCTACCCGAGATCCGCTGGTTTTGACACCGACATTGGTGCTTTCATTGAGAGTTCCTCTGTGTCGTCACCGATAGGCTCGATGGCTTCTTCGATCATCAACAACGACGCAGTCCAGGGTGGGACCTTCCTCCCCGGACAGATCTGTTGGGGAACGTTGCAGAAAATTAAAATTTTTCCTACGATTTCACCAAGATCCATCTATGAGTTCATCTAAGCAACGAGTCATGGGAGAGTGATTGCATCTACATACCACTTGTAGATCGTGTGCGGAAGCGTTCAATGGAACAGGGATGATGGAGTCGTACTCGTCGTGATTCAGATCACCGCTGACCTAGTGCTGAACGGACAGCACCTCCGCGTTCAACACACGTACGGAGCGGATGACGTCTCCTCCTTCTTGATCCAGCAAGGGGGAAGGAGAGGTTGATGATGATCCAGCAGCACGACGGCGTGGTGGTGGATGCAGCAGAACTCCAGCAGGGCTTCGCAAAGCAACTACGGGAGGAGGAGGAGGTGTAGCAGGGAGAGGGAGGTGCCAGGCCTTCAGGGTGCGGCTGCCCCTCCCTCCCCTCCCTTTATATAGTGGCAAGAGAGGGGGGCGCAGCCTTGCCCCTTCCTCCAAGGAAGGGTGCGGCCAAGGGGGGGGGGGAGGAGTCCAACCTCCCCAAGGCACCTCGGAGGTGCCTTCCCCTCTTAGGACTCTCCCCTCTCCTTGTCTCCTTGGCGCATGGGCCTCTTGGGGCTGGTTCCCTTGGCCCATATAGGCCAAGGCGCACCCCCTACAGCCCATGTGGCCCCCCCGGGGCAGGTGGACCCCTGGACCCCTTTCGGCACTCCCGGTACAATACCGATAATGCGCGAAACTTTTTCGGCGACCAAAATAAGACTTCACATATATAAATCTTTACCTCCGGACCATTCTGGAACTCCTCATGACGTCCGGGATCTCATCCGGGACTCCGAACAACATTCGGTTTGCTGCATACTCATATTCATACAACCCTAGCGTCACCGAACCTTAAGTGTGTAGACCCTACGGGTTCGGGAGACATGCAGACATGACCGAGACGGCTCTCGGGCAATAACCAACAGCGGGATCTGGATACCCATGTTGGCTCCCACATGCTCCTCGATGATATCATCGGATGAACCACGATGTCGAGGATTCAATCAACCCCATATACTATTCCCTTTGTCAGACGGTATGTTACTTGCCCGAGATTCGATCGTCGGTATCCCAATACCTCGTTCAATCTCGTTACCGGCAAGTCACTTTACTCGTACCGTAATGCATGATCCCGTGACCAGACACTTGGTCACTTTGAGCTCATTATGATGATGCATTACCGAGTGGGCTCAGAGATACCTCTCCGTCATACGGAGTGACAAATCCCAGTCTCGATCCGAGTCAACCCAACAGACACTTTCGGAGGTACCTGTAGTGCACCTTTATAGTCACCCAGTTACGTTGTGACGTTTGGTACACCCAAAGCACTCCTACGGTATTCGGGAGTTACACGATCTCATGGTCTAAGGAAGAGATACTTGACATTGGAAAAGCTCTAGCAAAACGAACTACACGATCTTGTGCTATGCTTAGGATTGGGTCTTGTCCATCACATCATTCTCCTAATGATGTGATCCCGTTATCAATGACATCCAATGTCCATAGTCAGGAAACCATGACTATCTGTTGATCAACGAGCTAGTCAACTAGAGGCTCACTAGGGACATATTGTGGTCTATGTATTCACACGTGTATTACGATTTCCGGATAATACAATTATAGCATGAATAAAAGACAATTATCATGAACAAGGAAATATAATAATAATACTTTTATTATTGCCTCTAGGGCATATTTCCAACAGTCTCCCACTTGCACTAGAGTCAATAATCTAGTTACATTGTGATGAATCGCACACCCATAGAGTTCTGGTGTTGATCATGTTTTGCTCGCGGAAGAGGTTTAGTCAACGGATCTGCGACATTTAGATCCGTATGCACTTTGCAAATTTCTATGTCCCCATCTTGAACATTTTCACGAATGGAGTTGAAGCGACGCTTGATGTGCCTGGTCTTCTTGTGAAACCTGGGCTCCTTGGCAAGTGCAATAGCTCCAGTGTTGTCACAGAAGAGTTTGATCGGCTCCGACGCATTGGGTATGACTCCTAGGTCGGTGATGAACTCCTTCACCCAAATTGCTTCATGTGATGCCTCCGAGGCTGCCATGTACTCCGCTTCACATGTAGATCCCGCCACGACGCTCTGCTTGCAGCTGCACCAGCTTACTACTCCACCATTCAACATATACACGTATCCGGTTTGTGACTTTGAGTAATCCAGATCTGTGTCGAAGCTAGCATCGACAAAACCCTTTACGACGAGCTCTTCGTCACCTCCATAAACGAGAAACATGCCCTTTGTCCTTTTCAGGTACTTTAGGATATTCTTGACAGTTGTCCAGTGTTCCTTGCCGGGGTTACTTTGGTACCTTTCTGCCAAACTTACGGCAAGGTTTACATCAGGTCTGGTACACAGCATGGCGTACATAATAGATCCTATGGCTGAGGCATAGGGGATGACACTCATCTCTTCTTTATCTTTTGCCGTGGTCGGGCATTGAGCTGAGCTCAATTTGACACCTTGCAAAACAGGCAAGAACCCTTTCTTGGACTGATCCATTTTGAACTTCTTCAAAATCTTATCAAGGTATGTGCTTTGTGAAAGACCTATGAGGCATCTCGATCTATCCCTATAGATTTTGATGCCTAATATGTAAGCAGCTTATCCAAGGTCCTTCATTGAAAAACTCTTATTCAAGTAGGCCTTAATGTTGTCCAAAAGTTCTATATCATTTCCCATCAAAAGTATGTCATCTACATATAATATGAGAAATGCTACAGAGCTCCCACTCACTTTCTTGTAAACGCAGGCTTCTCCATAAGTCTGCATAAACCCAAACGCTTTGATCATCTCATCAAAGCGAATGTTCCAACTCCGAGATGCTTGCACCAGCCCATAAATGGATCGCTGGAGCTTGCATACCTTGTTAGCATTCTTAGGATCGACAAAACCTTCCGGCTGCATCATATACTGCTCTTCCTTAAGGTAACCGTTAAGGAATGCCGTCTTGACGTCCATCTGCCATATCTCATAATCATAGTATGCGGCAATTGCTAACATGATTCGGACGGACTTAAGCTTCGCTACGGGAGAGAAAGTCTCATCGTAGTCAATCCCTTGAACTTGTCGATAACCCTTAGCGACAAGTCGAGCTTTATAGATGGTACCATTACCATCCGCGTCCATCTTCTTCTTAAAGATCCATTTGTTTTCTATCGCTCGCCGATCATTGGGCAAGTCTGTCAAAGTCCATACTTTGTTTTCATACAGGGATCCTATCTCGGATTGCATGGCTTCAAGCCATTTGTTGGAATCTGGGCCCGCCAACGCTTCTTCATAGTTCGAAGGTTCACCGTTGTCTAACAACATGATTTCCAGGACAGGGTTGCCGTACCACTCTGGTGCGAAACGTGTCCTAGTGGACCTACGAAGTTTAGTAGCAACTTGATCCGAAGTACCTTGATCATCATCATTAATTTCCTCTCCAGTCGATGTAGGCACCACAGGAACATTTTCCTGAGCTGCACTACTTTCCGGTTCAAGAGGTAGTACTTCATCGAGTTCTACTTTCCTCCCACTTACTCCTTTCGAGAGAAACTCTTTTTCCAGAAAGGATCCGTTCTTGGCAACAAAGATCTTGCCTTCGAATCTAAGGTAGAAGGTATACCCAATGGTTTCCTTAGGGTATCCTATGAAGACGCATTTTTCCGACTTGGGTTCGAGCTTTTCAGGTTGAAGTTTCTTGACATAAGCATCGCATCCCCAAACTTTTAGAAACCACAGCTTATGTTTCTTCCCAAACCATAATTCATACGGTGTCGTCTCAACGGATTTAGACGGTGCCCTATTTAAAGTGAATGTAGCTGTCTCTAGAGCGTATCCCCAAAATGATAGCGGTAAATTAGTAAGAGACATCATAGATCGCACCATATCCAATAGAGTGCGATTACAATGTTCGGACACACCGTTACACTGAGGTGTTCCAGCCGGCGTGAGTTGTGAAACAATTCCACATTTCCTTAAGTGTGTACCAAATTCGTGACTTAAATATTCTCCTCCACGATCTGATCGCAAGAATTTTATCTTTCGGTCACGTTGATTCTCTACTTCATTCTGAAATTCCTTGAACTTTTCAAAGGTCTTAGACTTGTGTTTCATCAAGTAGACATACCCATATCTACTCAAGTCATCAGTGAGAGTGAGAACATAACGATATCCTCCGCGAGCCTCAACACTCATTGGACCGCACACATCGGTATGTATGATTTCCAATAAGTTGGTTGCTCGCTCCATTGTTCCGGAGAACGGAGTCTTGGTCATCTTGCCCATGAGGCATGGTTCGCATGTGTCAAATGATTCATAATCGAGAGACTCTAAAAGTCCATCAGCATGTAGCTTCTTCATGCGCTTGACACCAATGTGACCAAGGCGGCAGTGCCACAAGTATGTGGGACTATCGTTATCAACTTTACATCTTTTGGTATTCACACTATGAACATGTGTAACATTTCGTTCGAGATTCATTAAGAATAAACCATTGACCATCGGAGCATGACCATAAAACATTTCTCTCATATAAATAGAACAACCATTATTCTCGGATTTAAATGAGTAGCCATCTCGTATTAAACGAGATCCTGATACAATGTTCATGCTCAAACTTGGCACTAAATAACAATTATTGAGGTTTAAAACTAATCCCGTAGGTAAATGTAGAGGTAGCGTGCCGACGGCGATCACATCGACCTTGGAACCATTCCCGACGCGCATCGTCACCTCGTCCTTCGCCAGTCTCCGTTTATTCCGTAGCTCCTGCTGTGAGTTACATATATGAGCAACGGCACCGATATCAAATACCCAGGAGTTACTACGAGTACTGGTAAGGTACACATCAATTACATGTATATCAAATATACCTTTAGTGTTGCCGGCCTTCTTGTCTGCTAAGTATTTGGGGCAGTTCCGCTTCCAGTGACCCTTCCCTTTGCAATAAAAGCACTCAGTCTCAGGCTTGGGTCCATTCTTTGACTTCTTCCTGGCAACTGGCTTACCGGGCGCGGCAACATCCTTGCCGTCCTTCTTGAAGTTCTTCTTTCCCTTGCCCTTCTTGAACTTAGTGGTTTTATTGACCATCAACACTTGATGCTCCTTCTTGATTTCTACCTCTGCTGACTTCAGCATTGAAAATACTTCAGGAATAGTTTTCACCATCCCCTACATATTGTAGTTCATCACAAAGCTCTTGTAGCTTGGTGGGAGCGACTGAAGGATTCTGTCAATGACCGCCTCGTCCGGGAGGTTAATGTCCAGCTGGGACAGGCGGTTGTGCAACCCAGACATTTTGAGTATGTGCTCACTGACAGAACTATTTTCCTCCATCTTACAACTGTAGAACTTGTCAGAGACTTCAGATCTCTCGACCCGGGCATGAGCTTGGAAAACTAGTTTCAGCTCCTCGAACATCTCATATGCTCCATGTCGCTCAAAATGCTTTTGGAGCCTCGATTCTTAGCTGTAAAGCAAGCCGCACTGAACGAGGTAGTAATCATCAGCACGAGACTGCCAAGCGTTCATAACGTCTTGGTTATCTGGGATGGGTGCATCACCTAGCGGTGCTTCTAGGACATATTGTTTCTTGGCAGCTATGAGGAGAATCCTCAGGTTCCGGACCCAGTCCGAATAGTTGCTGCCATCATCTTTCAGCTTGGTTTTCTCTAGGAACGCGTTGAAGTTCATAGTGACATGAGCGTTGGCCATTTGATCTACAAGACATTTTGCAAAGATTTTAGACTATTGTTCATGACAATAAAGTTCATCTAATCAAATTATTTAATGAACTCCCACTCAGATTTGACATCCCTCTAGTCATCTAAGTGATACATGATCCGAGTCGACTAGGCCGTGTCCGATCATCACGTGAGACGGACTAGTCATCGTCGGTGAACATCTCCATGTTGATCGTATCTTCCATACGACTCATGTTCAACCTTTCGGTCTCTTGTGTTCCGAGGCCATGTCTGTACATGCTAGGCTCATCAAGTTAACCTAAGTGTATTGCATGTGTAAAACTGTCTTACACCCGTTGTATCTGAACGTAAGGATCTATCACACCCGATCATCATGTGGTGCTTCAAAACGACGAACTTTAGCAACGGTGCACAGTTAGGGAGAACACTTTCTTGAAATTGTTATGAGGGATCATCGTATTTACTACCTTCGTTCTAAGTAAACAAGATGCATAAACATAATAAACATCACATGCAATTATATATATAGTAGTGACATGATATGGCCAATATCATATAGCTCCTTTGATCTCCATCTTCGGGGCTCCATGATCATCCTATCACCGGCATGACACCATGATCTCCATCATCATGATCTCCATCATCGTGTCTTCATGAAGTTGTCACACGAACGACTACTTCTACTTCTATGGCTAATGCGTTTAGCAATAAAGTAAAGTAATTTACATGGCGTTCTTCAATGACACGCAGGTCATACAAAAATAAAGACAACTCCTATGGCTCCTGCCGGTTGTCATACTCATCGACATGCAAGTCGTGATTCCTATTACAAGAACATGATCTAATACATCACATATATCATTCATCATTCATCACAACTTTGGCCATATCATATCACAAAACACTTGCTGCAAAAACAAGTTAGACGTCCTCTAATTGTTGTTGCAAGTTTTACGTGGCTGCAATAGGGTTCTAGCAAGAATGTTTTCTTACCTACGTGAAAGCCACAACGTGATTTGTCAACTTCTATTTACCCTTCATAAGGACCCTTTTCATCGAATCCGCTCCAACTAAAGTGGGAGAGACAGACACCCGCTAGCCACCTTATGCAACTAGTGCATGTCAGTCGGTGGAACCAGTCTCACGTAAGCATACGTGTAAGGTTGGTCCGGGCCACTTCATCCCACAATGCCGCTAAAGCAGGATAAGACTAGTAGCGGCAAGAAAGTTGACAACATCTACGCCCACAACAAATTGTGTTCTACTCGTGCAATAGAGAACTACGCATAGACCTAGCTCATGATGCCACTGTTGGGGAACGTTGCAGAAAATTAAAAAATTTCCTACGGTTTCACTAAGATCCATCTATGAGTTCATCTAAGAAACGAGTCATGGGAGAGTGATTGCATCTACATACCACTTGTAGATCGCGTGCGGAAGCATTCAATGGAACGGGGATGATGGAGTCATACTCGCTGTGATTCAGATCACCGATGACCTAGTGCTGAACGGACAGCACCTCCGCATTCAACACACGTACGGAGCGGATGACGTCTCCTCCTTCTTGATCCAGCAAGGGGGAAGGAGAGGTTGATGATGATCCAGCAGCATGACGGCGTGGTGGTGGATGCAGCAGAACTCCGGCAGGGCTTCGCAGAGCAACTACGGGAGGAGGAGGAGGTGTAGCAGGGAGAGGGAGGTGCCAGGCCTTCAGGGTGAGGCTGCCCCTCCCTCCCCTCCCTTTATATAGCGGCAAGAGAGAGGCAGGGCGCAGCCTTGCCCCTTCCTCCAAGGAAGGGTGCGGCCAAGGGGGGGAAGGAGTCCATCCTCCCCAAGGCACCTCGGAGGTGCCTTCCCCTCTTAGGACTCTCCCCTCTCCTTGTCTCCTTGGCGCATGGGTCTCTTGGGGCTGGTGCCCTTGGCCCATATAGGCCAAGGCGCACCCCCTACAGCCCATGTGCCCCCCCCCGGGGCAGGTGGACCCCTGGTGGACCCCCGGACCCCTTTCGGCACTCCCGGTACAAACCGATAACGCGCGAAACTTTTCTGGCGACCAAAATAAGACTTCCCATATATAAATCTTTACCTCCGGACCATTCCGGAACTCCTCGTGACGTCCGGGATCTCATCCGGGACTCCGAACAACATTCGGTTTGCTGCATACTCATATTCATACAACCCGAGCGTCACCGAACCTTAAGTGTGTAGACCCTACGGGTTCGGGAGACATGCAGACATGACCGAGACGGCTCTCGGGCAATAACCAACAGCGGGATCTGGATACCCATGTTGGCTCCCACATGCTCCTCGATGATATCATCGGATGAACCACGATGTCGAGGATTCAATCAACCCCGTATACTATTCCCTTTGTCAGACGGTATGTTACTTGCCCGAGATTCGATCGTCGGTATCCCAATACCTCGTTCAATCTCGTTACCGGCAAGTCACTTTACTCGTACCGTAATGCATGATCCCGTGACCAGACACTTGGTCACTTTGAGCTCATTATGATGATGCATTAACGAGTGGGCCCAGAGATACCTCTCCGTCATACGGAGTGACAAATCCCAGTCTCGATCCGCGTCAACCCAACAGACACTTTCGGAGGTACCTGTAGTGCACCTTTATAGTCACCCAGTTACGTTGTGACGTTTGGTACACCCAAAGCACTCCTACGGTATCCGGGAGTTACACGATCTCATGGTCTAAGGAAGAGATAGTTGACATTGGAAAAGCTCTAGCAAAACGAACTACATGATCTTGTGCTATGCTTAGGATTGGGTCTTGTCCATCACATCATTCTCCTAATGATGTGATCCCGTTATCAACGACATCCAATGTCCATAGTCAGGAAACCATGACTATCTGTTGATCAACGAGCTAGTCAACTAGAGGCTCACTAGGGACATATTGTGGTCTATGTATTCACACATGTATTACGATTTCCGGATAATACAATTATAGCATGAATAAAAGACAATTATCATGAACAAGGAAATATAATAATAATACTTTTATTATTGCATCTAGGGCATATTTCCAACAAGATCTTCGTATTCGGCGGCTTTGCACTGCGGGCCAGTTCGCTTGGCCATCTAGAGCAGATCGAAAGCTACGCCCCTGGCCGTCAGGTCAGATTTGGAAGTTTGAACTTCACGGCGGACATCCGCGGGGACTTGATCCTCGATGGATTCGAGCCACAGCCGAGCGTGCCGCACTGTCACGATGGGCATGATTTAGCTCTGCAGCCGGACAGTATCCTAGAGGCCGCACTCGAGTCCGCTCCAATCTTGAATTCGGAGCAAGCTGCGCAGATCGAGGATGGATGGCTAGACACCTCCTCGGGGGCTGCAACCTCTACGGCGATAGAGCCGAACACTGATCTTGTCCCTCATGAAGCCCGTGACTCCGAGGTGCCGGACTCCTCGCTGGACTCCGAGCCTCCCGCGCCCCCTCCAATCGAATCCGGTTGGACGCCGATGGAGTTCACCGTCGCGGACATCTTTCAACACTCCCCTTTCGGCGACATCTTGAGTTTGCTAAAGTATCTCTCGTTATCGGGAGAGCCCTGGCCGGACTGCGGTCAGGACGGTGGGGATGCGGACGACGAAGAAATTCAACGCCCACCCACCACCCACCTAGTAGCCACTGTCGACGATCTAACCAACATGCTAGACTTCGACTCCGAAGACATCAACGGTATGGACGACGATGCCGGAGACGACCAAGAACGAGCGCCTATCGGGCACTGGAAAGCCACCCCAACTCACGACGTATGTATGGTGGATACACCAAAAGGAAGCGATAATGAAGAACAACGGGACGGGGCGAAGGACAACTCCCCCAATAAACAACCAAAACAGCGACGCAAGCGCCGCCCGAAGTCCCACCTCGATAAAAATGGCACCCATACGGACCCGGCCCTAGAGCAGGGCGAAGCAGTGGATGGCGAACATGCCACCGAGCAACCATCCGAACAGGATGAACTGGACAAGCAACCCATCCCCGGCAAAAACAAGAGCATAGACGACCTCACGCCGAACACATCGCCAGAGCATAAGAACCTTCATAAAAGGCTCATCGCCACTGCAAGAAGTTTGAAGGAGCAAAATCGGAAGCTCAAAACAGCGGAGGACGCACTCAAAATGAGATGGAGCAAAGTACTCAATACCGTAGATAAATATGGCGCTAGTAACCAGGCAAAGAGCTACCCGAAGCGCAAGCTGTTGCCCGAATTTGACGAGGAGGCCTTAGAGCCCCTGCAGTCAAAAAAGAAAGAGGCCGCCTGGCCGGATAGACGACCAGATGACAGGCTAAGAGCAGCAAGGGGCGCCGCACACAAGCCGGCACGCGATCAGCATAAGGATCCTCGGAAAAAGGATGACCCGGTCAGGTCTATCTATGGGACAAAAAAGAAGACTCCAGGAAGCAACACAACCCGTCGAGCGTTTGAAGACAACGGCACACCCAAATACAGGGGCGCCGCACACCCACTATGTTTCACCAATGAGTTGCTGGATCATGAATTTCCAGCGGGATTCAAACCCGTAAACATAGAGGCTTATGACGGAACAACAGACCCCGGAGTCTGGATTGAAGATTATATCCTACACATACATATGGCCAGAGGAGACGATCTCCACGCCATAAAATACCTACCCCTCAAGCTCAAAGGGCCAACTCGGCATTGGCTCAAAAGCCTCCCAGAAAATACCATCGGAAGTTGGGCAGAGCTCGAGGATGCGTTTCGAGAAAATTTTCAGGGGACTTATGTCCGCCCTCCGGATGCAGACGATTTAAGTCGCATAACTCAACAGCCCGAAGGATCAGCACGCAAATTCTGGAACAGGTTTCTCACCAAAAACAACCAAATAGTCGACTGTCTGGACGTCGAAGCCTTAGCAGCCTTTAAGCACAACATCCGAGACGAATGGCTCGCCAGACACCTCGTCCAGGAAAAACCAAGAACAATGGCCGCACTAACAAGCCTCATGACCCGCTTTTGCGCAGGGGAGGACAGCTGGCTGGCTAGATGCAGCACCAGGGACCCGAGTACATCCGAAGTCAGGGATGGAAATGGGAAATCACGACGCAGAAAAGATCAGCGCCGGAATAAGGAAAATGGCCCAAATAGCACGGCGGTCAACGCCGGATTCAAAAGCTCTCGGCCGAATAACAAAACACTGCCCCTCAAGGACAACAGTGACGAGCTATCCAACCTAAACAAAATTCTGGATAGGCTATGTCAAATACATAGTACCTCCGGGAAGCCTGCAGACCATACCCACAGAGATTGTTGGGTCTTCAAGCAGTCCGGCCGAATTAACGCCGAACGCAAGGGGCTCGACACACAAAGCGAAGACGACGACGAACCCCACAAGCAGCACGCCGGAAAACAGAAGACTTTCCCACTAGAAGTCAAAACAGTGAACTCACTTCATGTGATAACACGAAAACACAGTGCGGCACCTGCCATACCAGGACACCGTCCGCAGAATGGGGATAGACCCTACCAAAATTCGCCGTAGCAGCACTTCCTTCAAAGGAGTGACGCCAGGCCTTTAAGCCAATTGAACAGGCTCTGTACCACTAGAGGTTGTGTTCGGTTTATCCGACAACCTCCATCGCGAAAAGCTCACTCTCCATATCGCCCCATTCCACAGTGACCCTCAAGCACTACTGGGACGCGAAGCTTTCGCCCGCTTTAACGCAATAACACATTATGCGTCTCTTACGCTTAAAATGCCCGGTCCATGTGGCATAATCTCATTAAAGAGTAACTCTGAGTGTTCCTCGACCACGGAGAACGTGAGGCCGCCTTGACAGCCACACACTAATCCGACCTTGCAGGTCAAAGCCCCTAAAAACAGGTCATTCAGACCTCGGACACGGTTAGGCGAGTCCAGCGTAAATAAACAAGGGGCTTCCCAGCCGCATACCCCTTTACAAGGGGCTGCGTGTATAAACGATGAGAGCCAATAAAGCTCAACTTTATTCATCTTCCAAATTATACTTTATTTTCAATACATCCTTTGCACGATATTTCTTCCAAACTAAGTCCTTCTCTTTTACAGATGAAGCACGTGCTACACCCGTCCAGGATACAGCACAACAGAGACATAGGCAAATACGTGCAGCAGGGACCCGTTGCAAGGATTCTTTTCAGATTAAGACCCTGCGTAAACCTTTCTTACTGTCTCTTGTTGATACACATCCCCCGGTTTTCTACCATAACCGAGGAGGAGGCTGGCGTTTTGGCATCGTCCGCGTCAGAAGTTCCCGCCTGTACCTGGACATTAGGGGCTTAGGGCATTGTTCTGCCCGGTATCATAAAGACCGAACACCTCAGGGAGTGTTCGGCGTCTCGAGTTAGGCCTTATATGCATCAGCTCCGAATCATGTCTTTGGTCAAATGTTGGGTTTGCCCGGCTCCTGTGTTTTGTTGCCTTACGTTCCGCTCCATCGGCTAACGCAGCACCAGGATAACTACTGCGATTGTGCCCCGGTTCAGCCGGGCGAGCACCTCAGTAGAGAAAGCCGAAAACTGACTGTCATGATATAGCGAGAGACTGGTCAACCACTCGATCGACTATTGGAATGTTTAGAATTCCTCCGCTTTGACGAAGGACCGCTTCCCGGTCAGGCACATACGCGCCCCGAGTTCGGAGAGCGCGGTGCCTCTAGGGGCTATATAGTAGCCCCACCATCGAGCTCCTATGGCTAAGTGAAAGTGATAAAGCATTATAGTTCGGTTGCCTAGTTTGCTATGCTATCAACTCCTTCAAAGGACCAAGACATTGGATTAAGTGTGAAAAAGCGCTTTTCTTTTTGCAAACACCCCCGCACCATGTGCGTGGGGGCTGAAGCCAAAGACTGCAACTTTTAGGTTATTCATATATATACGGCCGCACAGGAGATAGTTCAATACTTGAACGCACAAGTATAAAAAGCTATTGCATTATAAACATGATCTCACAAATCATACATGTCATTTGAACATGACATCTTTCGAGCACTGCGACTCTATTAAACGAGCGCCCTGCAGGACTTCCTAAAAATAGTGCTCGGCGGGTAATCGGCTCTTGTCCGAACCCCGGGATGCAATAGCGGTGGCATCCATGTCCGCCCAGTATGTCTTCACACGGGCGAGAGCCATCCATGCACCTTCTATGCATGCCGACCGCTTCATCGCCTTGATATGCGGCACCGCCCCAAGGAATTGCTGCAACAAGCCAAAATAACTCTTCGGCTTGGGCCTTTCCGGCCACAGATGAGCGATCACATCCGTCATGGCAAGTCCGGACAATCTATTCAGCTCAGCCCACTCAGCCAGCCGATCAGTCAATGGAAGTGGACGCTCCGGACTATGGAATTGAGACCAGTAAAGCTCTTCCATTTCGTGATCCTTCTGGCTTCGGAAGTGCACGACTGCGTCTGCCGCACTCGCCGCCAAATCCAGATAAGGATCCTCCGCACCACACAACTGGCCCAGCTGAGCATACTTCGGATCCGTGAACTTCCTACGCAGAAGAAAGGGCTTTCCAGGCACAATGTCTCCGGCCTGACGCAGTTCCTCCTTCATAGCCCGCATCTCACCCCGGGCATCCTTGACTTCGGCGGCGGCCTTCTTCAGGCCCTCTCGCTCCACTCGGCGTTCTCCTTCAAGAACCTCACAACGGTCGGTAGCATTTTTTAATTTCAAGGCCATTCCGGCCAACTCTTCCCTGCTTCGGCAGTGAGCAGCCTTTTCGGCTTTTAGCTCTTCTGCTGCCTTCGAGGCAGCCGCATCACTTATCCTGGCTTGCTCCTTGGCTCGAGCAAGCTCTGCTCGAAGGTCTTCCATAGCAGCGGCGCCATCTGCATCAAGCATACAAATTGTAAGGAACGGGCATCAGCTCCCTTACTAGGCAACCGCGGAGCAACCACCTACCTTGCGACTCGTTAAGTCGTTTATTGACCAGCACGATGACCGCATCCGCAACATCGAGTTGCTTCTTCAGTTCGGCAACTCCATCAGTCCGGCTGGCCACCGAATGTTCCGCCACCTGCATACGAAAGGCGACATTCTATAACTGAGATTATGATCCTTGGCACGCTATCGCTTTCGACAGCATACCAAGTCTCAGGGGCTACTATCTATACAGGGCGCACTTCATGTGCAAAACTGTCAAAAGGTATGTCATTTTTTGCGTACCTCAAACCCCGTCAGCAAGCTTCCGACGGCCTCATACAACCCGCTCTCGGCGGATGAGATCCTTTCAATCACCGTACTCATTAATGTGCGGTGATCTTCTGAGATAGACGCCCTCTTGAGCAAATCTACAGCTCCACCGGCCGTACTCCAATGGGTGCCGGACTCTCCGGCCCCGCCGGACTCGAGGAGACCCTCCGTGACGACACCTCAGGGTTGTCCGCTCCGCCCGACGGGGCGGCAGATGGAGGCGTCTCGCTCTCCATCATCTCCGGACGAAGGTCCCCCGAAGATGAGCTCTGCTGAGATGGGCTGAGATCCGAACTACAAGGTGAAAACTTCGGTTACCTTTGGAAATAATATAGGGGCGTTCTCTATTACTAAATTCCCCCTTTTTACTTACGGCTCGTTGGAGGGCTGATTCCTATGGGGAGACTGTGCGGCCGGGGCTCTTCCCGGCGCAGGACCTTCTGGCGCAGATTTCCTTCCCTGCTTTGAGGCCTTGGCCTCCGGGTCTTCGGAAGCGGTCCTCTTCTCCCCCTGGAAGGAGGGATTCTCGATTCCCCCCTTATTGAAGGCCTCCTTGGCAGAGGTGGTAGTTTCCCTGTGCCCCCCTTCGCTCTCCTCCGAAGGCGCAACCTCCAACATTTTGACTAACACAGGATCCGGCGTGGTCTCAGGGAGGGGGGCCGGACACCGTATCAGTTTTGCTTGCGCTATCCACTCCTGTCCAAGGGATAGCTGGTTAAAAGGAAAACCTATGATTAATAAATGGATAATATGTCGGGACACAGGGCTACTTACTTGAGTATCCGGGAGATTGCAGCTTAGGCCAGCGTCCTCGGTCAAGTCCGGACGCATCCCTTGCGATCCGAAGAACAGTTTGTACATCTCCGCGGGTGTCAAACCCATGAAGTGTTGGAGAGCTCGTGGCCCCTCCGGATTAAATTCCCACAGGCGGAGGGGGCGACGTTTGCAGGGCAGAAGGCGCCGAATCAGCATAACCTGTGCCACTACGACCAGATTAATCTCCCTCTCTTGGAGGCCTCGAATCCGGTCCTGCAACAGGGGTACGTCTTTGGACGGCCCCCAGTTAAGCCCCTTGTTGACCCATGACATCAGCCGTTGTGGAGGGCCCGAGCGGAAGACGGGCGGCGGCCTCTGCCTGCTGCCCCTGGGAGCGGTTATATAGAACCACTCCTGTTGCCACAAGCCGAGCTCCTCCTGAAAAGAGCCCTCGGGCCATGGAGCATCGGCCCTCTTGCTTATAACCGCCCCACCGCACTCTGCCTTATGCCCTTCTATCATCTTCGGCTCCACGTTGAAGGTTTTGAGCCACAAGTCAAAGTGAGGGGTAGTGCGGAGGAAGGCTTCGCAGACGACAATGAATGATGAGATGTGGAGGATGGACTCCGGAGCCAAGTCATGGAATTCCAGCCCATAGTAAAACATGAGCCCCCTCACGAAGGGATCCATCGGGAAGCCTAAACCCGATGGAGGTGAGACACGAACATGACGCTCTCGCCGGGCTCGGGAGTAGGAATAACTTGCCATTGGGCAGGCAACCTATGCGAAATCTCGTAGGTCAAGTACCTGGCGTCTCTCAGCTTTAGCACGTCCTCTTCCGTGACGGAAGAGGGCATCCATCGGCCTCGTAGGTCGGAGCCGGATATCGTCGAAAGTCAAAAGTACCCGAATCTGGGGCCCGGGGTGTTGGAACTCGGGGCAAGGGGCGGATTCGATTGAGGATTGAAGAAAAAGAACGGGCCTTGGTCTCATTATAAAGAGGAAGAATACCAAGAGCCGTCCCCGTGACCGTTTGGAACCCGCCTTCGATGGAGGGGGCGTGGCAAGGGCGCGGTCGGGTTACCCACGTCCGTATTTATGAGAATCCCGGAATAAGGGGAACACGATCTCTGCTTTGACAAGACGTGCCAAGGAAACCGCTTCGCTAAACGCGCTGAGGTGGTACAATAAAAAATTTCGAGTAAAGGTTTGGTAGTGGTGTGACGTCACGCCACCAAATACGTCAGCAGATTGAACTTGTGTAATATTATTTTCTCTACGGTGGTACATGGAATTTATTTTGCAGAGCCGGACACTATCCTGGTGTTCACAATCCTCTATAAATTATTCGGGGGAGGAACCCGCCTTGCAATGCCGAAGACAATATGCGCGCCGAACTCGTCGTCATTGAAGCCTGGTTCAGGGGCTACTGAGGGAGTCCTGGACTAGGGGGTGTCCGGATAGCCGGACTATCATCATTGCCGGACTCCAAGACTATGAAGATACAAGATTGAAGACTTCGTCCCATGCCCGGATGGGACTTTCCTTGGCGTGGAAGGCAAGCTTGGCGATATGGATATGTAGATCTCCTACCATTGTAACCGAATCTGTGTAACCCTAGCCCTCTCCGGTGTCTATATAAACCGGATGGCTTTAGTCCGTAGGACGAACAACAATCATACCATAGGCTAGCTTCTAGGGTTTAGCCTCCTTGATCTCGTGGTAGATCTACTCTTGTAACACACATCATTAATATTAATCAAGCAGGACGTAGGGTTTTACCTCCATCAAGAGGGCCCGAACCTGGGTAAAACATCGTGTCCCTTGTCTCCTGTTACCATCCGCCTAGACGCACAGTTCGGGACCCCCTACCCGAGATCCGCCGGTTTTGACACCGACACAATGCTTGCAAGGCTTATAGTGATGAGCATTACCGAGAGGGCCCAGAGATACCTCTCCGAAACACGGAGTGACAAATCCTAATCTTGATCTATGCCAACCCAAAAAACCTTCGGAGACACCTGTAGAGCACCTTTATAATCACCCATTTATGTTTTGACGTTTGATAGCACACAAGGTGTTCCTCCGGTCTTTGGGAGTTGCATAATCTCATAGTCTGAGGAACTTGTATAAGTCATGAAGAAAGCAGTAGCAATGAAACTGTAGCGATCATAATGCTAAGCTAACGGATGGGTCATGTCCATCACATCTCGTAACGATGTCATCCCGTTCATAAAATGACAACACATGTCTATGGTTAGGAAACATAACCATCTTTGATTAACGAGCTAGTCAAGTAGAGGCATACTAGGGACAATATGTTTTGTCTATGTATTCACACATGTACTAAGTTTCCGGTTAATACAATTCTAGCATGAATAATAAACATTTATCATGAAATAAGGAAATAAATAATAACTTTATTATTGCCTCGAGGGCATATTTCCTTCAGTCTCCCACATGCACTAGAGTCACTAATCTAGATTACAAAGTAATGATTCTAACACCCCATGGAGTTTTAGTGTTGATCATGTTTTGCTCGAGGTAGAGGCTTAGTCAACGGGTCTGCAACATTCAGATCCATGTGTATCTTGCAAATCTCTATGTCCCCTTCCGACACTTGATGACGAATGGAATTGAAGTGTCTCTTGATGTGCTTGGTTCTCTTGTGAAATCTGGATTCCTTTGCCAAGGCAATTGCACCAGTATTGCCACAAAAGAGTTTCATTGGACCCGATGCACTAGGTATGACACCTAGATCGGATATGAACTCCTTCATACAGACTCCTTCATTTGCTGCTTCCGAAGCAGCAATGTACTCCGCTTCACATGTAGATCCCGCCATGACGCTTTGCTTGGAACTGCACCAACTGACAGCTCGTCCATTCAATAAAAATTCGTATCCGGATTGCGACTTACAGTCATCCGGATCGGTGTCAAAGCTTGCATCGACATAACCATTTATGATGAGCTCTTTGTCACCTCCATAAAAGAGAAACATATCCTTAGTCCTTTTCAGGTATTTCAGGATGTTCTTGACCGTTGTCCAGTGCTCCACTCCGGGATTCCTTTGGTACCTCCCTGTTGTGCTTATAGCAAGGTATACATCAGGTATGGTACACAGCATTGCATACATGATAGAACCTATGGCTGAAGCATAGGGAATGACTTTCATTTTCTCTCTATCTTCTGCAATGGTCGGGCATTGAGTCCGACTCAATTTCACACCTTGTAACACAGGCAAGAACCCTTTCTTAGGCAAGAACCCTTTATTTGACTGATCCATTTTGAACTTCTTCAAAACTTTATCAAGGTATGTGCTTTGTGAAAGTCCAATTAAGCGTCTTGATCTATCTCTACAGATCTTGATGCCCAATATGTAAGCAGCTTCTCCAAGGTCTTTCATTGAAAAACTCTTATTCAGGTATCCCTTTATGCTATCCAGAAATTCTATATCATTTCCAATCAACAATATGTCATCTACATATAATATTAGAAATGCTACAGAGCTCCCACTCACTTTCTTGTAAATACAGGCTTCTCCAAAAGTTTGTATAAAACCATATGCTTTGATCACACTATCAAAGCGTTTATTCCAACTCCAAGAGGCTTGCACCAGTCCACAAATGGATTGCTGGAGCTTGCACACTTTGTGAGCACCCTTTGGATCGACAAAGCCTTTGGTTGAATCATATACAACTCTTCTTCCAGAAATCCATTCAGGAATGTAGTTTTGACATCCATCTGTCAAATTTCATAATCATAAAATGCGGCAATTGCTAGCATGATTCAGACAGACTTAAGCATCGTTATGGGTGAGAAGGTCTCATCGTAGTCAACTCCTTGAACTTGTCGAAAACCTTTCGCAACAAGTTGAGCTTTGTAGACAGTAACATTACCGTCAGCGTCAGTCTTCTTCTTGAAGATCCATTTCTTTTCTATGGCTTGTCGATCATCGGGCAAGTCCACCAAAGTCCACACTTTGTTCTCATACATGGATCCCATCTCAGATTTCATGGCCTCAAGCCATTACGCGGAATGTGGGCTCATCATCGCTTCCTCATAGTTTGTAGGTTCACCATGTTGTAGTAACATGACTTCCAGAACAGGATTACTGTACCACTCTGGTGCGGATCTTACTCTGGAAGACCTACAAGGTTCGGTAGTAACTTGATCTGAAGTTTCATGATCATCATCATTAGCTTCCTCACTAATTGGTGTATGAATCACTGGAACTGATTTCTATGATGAACTACTTTCCAATAAGGGAGAAGGTACAACTACCTCATCAAGTTCTACTTTCCTCCCGCTCACTTCTTTCGAGAGAAACTCCTTCTCTAGAAAGGATCCATTCTTAGCAACAAATATCTTGCCTTCAGATCTGTGATAGAAGGTGTACCCAACAGTTTCCTTTGGGTATCCTATGAAGACGCACTTCTCCGATTTGGGTTCGAGCTTATCAGGTTGAAGCTTTTTCACATAAGCATCGCAGCCCCAAACTTTAAGAAATGACAACTTTGGTTTCTTGCCAAACCACAGTTCATAAGTGTAACATCCCAAAATTTTCCAAATTTTTGAATGTTAATAATAAGATACTATTGAGTGAATTGCTATGATTTTCATGGGAAATTAAAACCTTTTGATTCTTGTTTCAAATATTTCAATCCAATTGCTTTTCTTTTGGACACCTATAAAATATTTTGAAACCACAAATAAAAATGGAGTGAGAATAAAATGACTTTCTCAAAATGTGGTGGAAGAATATTTTATGTGAAGTTCTTTGAATATTTGGAGTTCCATTTGAATTGGATCATATTTGGAGTTTCAGTGTAATTTAAATATTTCTAGATTATTCAAATAAAATATGAGAGGAGATAATATGACTTCTCCGAAACTATTATTGGAAATATTTAATATTTCTTGGTCATTTTGGGTATTCATAAAACCCCAAGTTTGTGCACAGAAATAATTTTATCACGTTTTGAAAGTATTGTTCCTAGACTCTAAGTAGTAACTTCGTAAATGTGAACATTTTAATTCCTGTTGTAAATAAACTTTTTATGCAGCAAAAAAAAGGGGTTAATTAGTTAATTATGTTCTAGACCAAATTGGGCCAAGCCCATGTAACTCCAACAGGCCAACATCTCCACACACGTACAGGAGGGCTTCTTCCTCCTCGCCTTCACCCCAGGAGGCCGCCATGGCGTACAGTGGCTGCATCCCAACGCTTCCCTTCCCTTCCCCGCACCCACTAACCTCCAGCACCGGTTCCCCTCGCCTCTCACGACACCTCCCCTTCAGTAGTGCGCCTTAAGACACCCCCTAATGGATGGCCATTAGACCTCGAGGAAACTGCTGCTTTTACTGCCGCCATTAACACCCATGAAACCGCTCGATTCTGACCTCCATTGCTCCTATAAAAGGTACCCCGAGGAGAGCCTCGAAGACACTTACTAGCCCCATCCAAAACCCCTCTCTGAAACTCCCTCTTCTGCGAGCAATTGCTCGCCGAAGTTAGGCGGTTCTGCCGCTGTCCGCGGACGTTTCCGACGCCGTCGAGGTGAGATAGACCAGATACATACTCCAATCTTTGTATATTTATGTTTCCCATCTTCCTGACATATCATCCCTTCTGTTTGTCTAGCCGGAGCTCATTCCCCATGGACAAGGCCGAGGCTGTAACCTTGCCAAATGGACTTCCCTCGAGTTGCTCTACGTTGTTCATACAGTCGTTGACACCGGAGACTTCTCTTCTCCAACTCCGGCGATACTCCGGCGACATAGCCGCCAAACTCCGGTGAGCATCCAAAACCTTTCTGTTTCTAATTACAAAACGGTACCCTCCAATAGCAGCGCGACATGTGGCAGATTAATTTTATTTCCGTAATTCATTTTCAGATTTTTATCCAAACTTCAAAATATCGTATCTCTCAAACCGTATGCCCGATTTTAACAAATAAGATACCCCCGGATTCGTTGGAACATCTAGTTTATTTTGAAATTCTGAAATTTCACTTTTGAGCAAACTAAAATTTAGTTTTGATTTAAATAATAATTTAAGTATTTTTGCTATATCTTTTAATCTATAATTCATATGAAAATGTTTAATATATGAAAATTTGGCTTTGGAACCATACCAATCTGCTAGAACTCATAGATTAATTTTTTCAGCAAGGTTTAGTTGCTATTTTAGCCCAACACCCTAACTCTGACCTTCGTTGATCATCGATTAACCAACTCATCAAACTAAAATTGTTTCATTGTTAAAAACCATTAGATAGATCCCTAGAAACCTCTCTGCTCATATGCCATCACTATACAAATTTGGACTTAGGAAATGTTACATAAATTTTGTAACATAAACCTTATGCCATCAACTCCATCTATCATTTTCATTGGACCCAAGTCAAATATTCCAAACAAACCCATCATTATAGACTTTGTCATAGTACCTTGCCTCACAACCCTTCAACCATGATCCTAACTTGTATCAATTTGATCCAAACATGGAATATGATTTATGTCATATTTTTAATCAAGCCAACTTGATCCATCTCAACCCTGCCACGCCATAATAACTAGCTTAATAATAGTAATAACTAAATAATTGTATTGTTAATTGTATCTTTTATTTGGATGTTGTCTTGATCGTGTTAAAGTACTTTATTTATCGCTAGATATATCGTAACGAGAAGGCGAGACGACAACGAGTAGAATATATCATCTTCAAGAATTCAGGCAAGTTGCAAATTGATCATGCTTCGACCTATATTTTCATACTATGCATATCTCTTCAAATTTTAATGCTATGCATGTATTATAAAGGTTTTACAAAGTATTATTTATAGCTAGAGCCATAGGTTCAAGACTGACCACCATGCTTGGCCACGCTTGCACAAAATGGGTGGGATGAAAACAAAACTTAGTTTAAACCTTTAAACTTGCTCTCTTTTTGGAGCAACGTTTGTGAAACTATTTTGAAAAGAAAAATTATTTATATATTATTTTACATCTACTCCCTGGGCAGAATGGTATTGACGGGAGCGTCTACAAGTGATTGCGCCCATCGGGGTCTTGTAGTGAATGCACCCGACTGGGATCTTGCACACAGGTTTTTGGTGGGGACCGCCGTCCAGGGGAATGAGATCTTCTAAGTATAGTTTGATGTAGCTTCCAGTACAGTCACATGCTACTATGGGCTCTGGCTTAGCTTAGTACTAACGGGAAACCCTTAACTCAGGACCGCCATCGGAGAGGGGCTTTCATTGCCTAAGTTGCGGGCGGTTTGGTCAGGTATAGGGGGCTGTTACAGAAAGGCTTTGTCACAATCTCCTCCTAGTCGTACACCCAAGTGTGTAATGATAAACGGGGTTGATTGTGTCATGTGGGGAACGTGTACGACCTCTGTAGAGGGTTTAACCTAATCGATTAGCCGTGCCCCCGGTTACGGACAATTTTGAGCAATTGAAGACTTGGACTGAAGAAGAATCTCCCCTCTCTTTTCTAAAAATCTGTTTTAAGGGTTAAAGTTGAGGAATGAGCACAGTGAATGTGTTTCACTTCAACCTTATGTATATTTTAAAACTATTTTGGAGAATGAGCACTGGTGCGTATATCCAAGTGTCTCACTCCTACCTTTTATACAAAAAAACTATTTCTATTTCAAAAGAAGTTTACAAAATTTACTATAGGAGAAAATTGGCTTTATGCAAAGGAAACCTCCACCAATACTTACCCTGCATATATAATCTGTTATACTTTCCTTTACAACTTGCGAGTACATTCCACGTACTCATCTGCACCTGTCATGTGCAGATCTCGACAGATTAAGAGACGATAGGGTTATGGTCTACACTCAACGAGCCCAGTGGCGTTGATGGAGCCTAACTTAGTGATTACGTATAACTCCGCTATATTATCTGCCAACTTGAGTTGTGCCTAAGGTATGATATATATATATATATATATATATATATATATATATATATATATATCTGGATCTACCGTTGTAGTAGAATGATGTATGTCTTACTGATATTCATTTTTGTTACTGTGTGTGCTAGCTATGATCCAGGGATAGCACAGTAAGCACAGAGACTTGGATTCTACCAAATCCGGGTCGTTATAATAAGGCGTCTTCTCAATGGATTTTGATGGTGCCCTATTTAAAGTGAATGCAGTCCTCTCTAAAGCATAACCCCAAAATGATAGCGGTAAATCAGTAAGAGACATCATAGATCGCACCATATCTAATAAAGTACGGTTACGATGTTCGAGCACACCATTTCGCTGTGATGTTCCACATGGCGTAAGTTGTGAAACTATCCCATGTTGTTTCAAATGAAGATCAAACTCGTAACTCAAATATTCTCCTCCACCATCAGATCGTAGAAACTCTATTTTCTTGTTACGATGATTTTCCACTTCACTCTGAAATTCTTTGAACTTTTCAAATGTTTCAGACTTATGCTTCATTAAGTAGATATAACCATATCTGCTTAAATCATCCATGAAGGTAAGAAAATAATGATACCCGCCACGAGCCTCAATACTCATTGGACCGCATACATCTGTATGTATAATTTCCAATAAGTCAGTAGCTCATTGCATTGTTCCGGAGAATGGAGTTTTAGTCATCTTGCCCATGAGGCACGGTTCACAAGCACCAAATGATTCATAATCAAGTGATTCCAAAAGTCCATTAGGATGGAGTTTCTTCATGCGCTTTACACCGATATGACCCAAACGGCAGTGCCACAAATAAGTTGCACCTTTTGGCTTCAATATTATGAATATGTGTATCATCACGATCGAGATTCAACAAAAATAGACCACTCAGCAAGGGTGCATGACCATAAAAGATATTACTCACATAAATAGAACAACCATTATTCTTTGATTTAAATGAATAACCGTCTCGCATCAAACAAGATCCAGATATAATGTTCATGCTCAATGCTGGCACTAAATAACAATTATTCAGGTCTAAAACTAACCCCGAAGGTAGATGTAGAGGTAGTGTGCCGACAGTGATCACATCGACCTTGGAAGCATTTCCCACGCGCATCGTCACCTTGTCCTTAGCCAATCTTCGTTTAATCCGTAGCCCCTGTTTCGAGTTGCAAATATGAGCAACAGAACCAGTATCAAATATCCAGGCGCTACTACAAGCATCAGTTTGGTACACATCAATAACATGTATATCAAATATACCTTTCACTTTGCCATCCTTCTTATCCGCCAAGTACTTGGGGCAGTTCCGCTTCAAGTGACCAGTCCCTTTGCAGTAGAAGCACTCATTTTCAGGCTTAGGTCCAGACTTGGGTTTCTTCTCCTGAGCAAAAACTTTCTTGTTGTTCTCTTGAAGTTCCCCTTCTTCCCTTTGCCCTTTTTCTTGAAACTAGTGGTCTTGTTGACCATCAACACTTGATGCTCCTTCTTGATTTCTACCTCCGCAGCCTTTAGCATTGCAAAGAACTCGGGAATAGTCTTTTTCATCCCTTGCATATTATAGTTCATCATGAAGCCTTCATTGTTGAGGAACATAGTAATTTCAAAAAAATTCCTACGTACACGCAAGATCATGGTGATGACATAGCAACGAGAGGGGAGAGTGTTGTCCATGTACCCTCGTAGACCGTAAGCAGAAGCGTTATGACAACGCGGTTGATGTAGTCGTACGTCTTCACGATCCAACTGATCCAAGCACCGAACGTACGGCACCTCCGAGTTCAGCACACGTTCAGCTCGATGACGATCCCCGGGCTCCGATCCAGCAAAGCTTCGGGGATGATTTCCGTCAGCACGACGGCGTGGTGACGGTGATGATGTTCTACCGGCGCAGGGCTTCACCTAAACTCCGCGACGATATGACCGAGGTGGAATATGGTGGAGGGGGGCACCGCACACGGCTAAGGAACGATCCGTAGATCAACTTGTGTGTCTAGGGTGCCCCCCTGCCCCCGTATATAAAGGAGCAAGGGGGGGTGCGGCCGGCCCTAGGAGGAGGCGTGTCGGAGGAGTCCTACTCCCACCAGGAGTAGGACTCCCCCCCTTCCCTAGTTGGACTAGGACTTGGGGGGAAGGAGGAGAGGGGGGAAAGGAAAAGGGGGGGCGCCGCCCCCCCTCCTTGTCCTATTCAGACTTGGGGGGGAGGGGCGCGCGGCTGCCCCTTGGCCCCTTCTCCTCTTCCTCCACTAGGCCCACTAAGGCCCATTAGGTCACCGGGGATCGTCATTAGAATTTCATTTGAGAATATTTCCAATTCTGAAACTTTATGCAACTCAATGATTTTCACGAGCGAAGATAAAATGACTTCTTCAAAACATATGAAATATGAGTTGGGAGTTTCAAAGCATTAAATTCGAAGTTCTTTTGAATTTATTTTCAAATTTGGATTTATTTGAGTTTTATTCAAATTATTTTTCTCCAAAACTAAAATTCATGGAAAATAGGGTAACATGATTCCCTACATCAGAAAAATGGAGAGAAATTAATTTGAAGTCATTTTGGTATTTTTAAAAATGATTTTTACTGGATTTTTCTAGAGCAGGAGCACTCTTTGCTTTATTTGAATTTGTGTGGATTTTATTTGGCCATATAAAAATGTTCAGCTTGTAGAAAATCTTTTTCTGCAAATTTTGGTATATTATATGCCTATGTTCTATTTTTATTTATTTGGTATTATTTTATTTTTAGTGTGTGTAAAAAAAACTCCCTCCGCCGAACTGGGCCGGCCCAGCTCCCAAGCCAGGCCAAGGCCCAGCCCAGCGCGCCCTCGCCACCGACCCCGGGCGGAGTCCCGCCCGAGCACGTCGGCCGCCGCCGCCGCCGTGACCGACCCGGCCACCCCGCCGCCTTGCCCCCTCCTCCACGCCACCACCTCGCCCCGACGCCCTTAAAAGGACGCCGCCCTGGCCCCGTCTCCTCTCTCTCTCCTCCCCGAGCCGTCGCCGCCGCCCTCGCGGGAGCTCCCGCCCCGGCGAGATCCAGCTGCCGCCGCCCCGCTCCGTTCCATCGCCGGGAGCCACCGCCGACGCCACCAACCTCCTCGCCTCGCCGCACCGCCCCTCCCCGTGCTCCTCGCCGCCTTCCCCGACGCCCGGAGCCACCGCCCCGACCGGAGCCGAGCCGCCGCCGCCGCTCTCCCGCGTCACCGGAGTTCGTTCGCCGCCGTCGCCGGTTTTATTCGGTGAACCGGTAAAACCGCCGAACCCTAGGTTGGTTTTTTTTCTTTTAAAAAAACCCGGTTTAGTTTTTTCCAGAGCTATTCAAGGAACGTTCTCTGTTTAGAACTAGTTAGCGAACGATTTTCATTAGTTAGCGTTCAACAGCGGACGTTCGCTCGGTAGAGTTTTTCTTTTTCATTTTAATTTCCGGCCAGGGACCCATCCGTGAATATTTTATTTACAGATTAGTCCCTAATTTTCAAACGACCATAACTTTTTGCTCGTTAGTCGGAATCCAACGAAACCAACGCCCACTTCTTCATTATGATCTCCTCTATCCAGTAATCCAACTCAAACATGTTTTTGAAAATTTAAAATTTGAATTAGATCAGATTTGAATTTGAACTTTGTTTGATCATAACTTGAGTTTCGTAACTCTGATTTAGTTGATTCTTTTTGCAAATCGAAGCCCTTGACCTAAACTTTCTGATAAGGCCAAATTCACATAATTTTGGTACTGTTAGAAATTGTTGCAAGAGTTATTTGCTTGGTTTTGATGTTTTCTGAATCGTCTTCTTCGATCTTTCCGATCTTTTGAGTGATTGCTTATGTGTGGTTACTATTGCTTGATTATGATAGATTGACCGGAGTGTGACGAGTAGATCTATCAAGAGTTTTGAGTGCGAATCATCTTCATTAGCATTCCAGGCAAGTAACACTTTGATCATACCTTTTCATACCCAGTTTTTATGCATTAGTTTCAACCCTCACACATTGCATGATTAGGATATCATTTATTTGTGGGTTGGGAAGTAGTTGATGAGGTGGAACCTATTGCCCTGCATTCAAACCTTGGGAGTTACTTCTACGTGTTGCTTATATTGCTATGCTATGCTCATAGACGTGGATTGGGTTTGAGAGTTATCCATGACAGATGTGAGATTGCTAATTAATGGTTAACTTAAGGTGGCAACTTTAATACACATCTGGGTGGATTGAGACACCTGGGGAATCCAGTGTTGTCTATTTTGTTTTGGAAATCCCGGGGTACCCGTGTGATCTTCCTATGGACCGCCACCCAGGCTCAAAGGGAACTGAGATTATTCATGCTAGAAACTTCCGTGTGCAGCCACAAGCTATTATGGGCTCTAGCATAGTTGAGTAAGTTACGTGAAGCACTTGAAGAGGTAGATCAGCAGGTAGTGGGTTTGTAGGTTTGGTATGGTCTACCCGAAGTAAAGAGTTAGTGTTTCTGGAAGACTGTGTCTCGGTCATCCGTTTCTCAAACACCATGCAGTGCGAGAAATCAGCGGAGGCGATCGAGTCTTGTGGTGAAAAGTGCGCAAACCTGTGCATAGTGTACAATCTAATCATGGTTAGCCGTGTCCCCGGTTATGGACAATTCTGAGTATCTAGTACCTGAGTATTCACATGTATCTCATCACTCTAAATTAATATTGCTGGGTTGTTAACTACTTTAATTGGGATTGAGTTGGGGTTATACCTTCTCAATGATGTTTCAACCACCATGATAGTTAAATTAAAATTTATTCCTTTGCAGTAGGGAAAAATTGGCTTTTTCGCAAAAACTGTAACCATAGAGCTTTCCACCAGCCAAATATGCATGTAGTATAGACTATTCATTCCATTATTTCTCTATGTGTTACATTGCCAGCATATTCCATGTGCTGACCCGTTTTCGGGCTGCAACGTTTCATGTTGCAGACTTTTCAGACGACGAGTAAGTGATACGTTAGGGTTACGATTTCTACATTCAACTTTGCCGTTGGTGTTGGTGGGAATCCACAACCTTGGTTACTTACGCTATTTTGGATTGAGGTAATAGTTTTTACGTTATTTATACATATGATTTACCTCTGTTATAAATCCTCGAGTATTGTGTGTGTCAGCATACCGATCCAGGGATGACACTTAAGCACAGAGACTTGACCGTCTGAGGTTGGGTCACTACAAGATGGTATCAGAGCACATGTTGACTGTAGGACGTGACCCTAGAAACTGACAAGCCCATAGGAAAGATTTTTCTCTACAACTTCTTTTTCAAAAAGATCTTTTACCTCTTTTCTCTTCTGAGCTTATTCAAATATTCCCTTTTAGTGAGACCATACCCCTTTTTCCCTTTTGACCACTCGAAGATTCGACCGATGAGACCACTCCAAGGAGACAAGATATCGGACAACTAAGACCATTTGGAATGAAGAGGATTTTACCGTGTAAATGGAAACTACAACTGTTGAAGACTCCGAAGACTAGGAGATTTTGAAGGCTCTGAAGAATTTCCAGATTGGTATGACCTAGGAAGGCTACTCTGATAGAGCTTGTCAGACTATGGAAGTTATCTATACCCGAGATCAAGGTGTATTGGAGAAAGACCATAGCATGGAGATTTAAAAACTCAAAGTTCTGTCAAAAAAAACTCTAAAGGCAGGAGATATCAACTATGGAGAGATAGCTCATGGAAATGACAAGAGCAGAAATGCGTTATCCATGATGTTATCGCATGCTTATGCTATTGTCACCGTGCTGAGTTAAGCATGCATATGCATGGAAGGATTGGATGGTAGAAGGCTGATGGAGCACCTATCAGCAAGGTGAAGGTTTAAACCCTAGCAGGTGTATCACCAGGATCTGGAGTGTTACATCAAGAAGTTAAGATGGACCTACAAGAAGCAGTATTTGATAAGGAAGCAGTTCGTGAAGAACTCAGGACCCAGAAGCTGAAAGTAGACAAGCTGAAGGAGCAAAACATCGAGATACCAGAGATTCGTCAGGAACTGAAGGACAGTAGGACATGGTTCATGTCAAGGAGGTTGAAACCCAGAAGTTTGGAATGCAACTCCAGAATATTAAAGGACGTCATGAGAGACTTTGCGTCAATAGAGATGATATTGCAAAAGAACTTGAGAAGGGCAAGCATGATCAGAAGAAGCCATCGGAGACATGAACAAGACTTGAAGAGTTTGATGACATTGACCTTTAGAAGACCAAACCCCAGTTATATACTTTCGTTAGATGCGACGATTGTGAGCTGTCATTTGTTTGTTGTTTTTCCGACAGCCAAAATAAAATCTATCTTTTCAAAAACCATTGTTTGTATTGCGTGCATCCCTCTCTATCCCTCTTATCCCACCCCAACACCCATGGACCCAATAGAGGATGAATGGAGATGAGTTTATATTTTCTGGACCAATGGCTCAATTGGAGACGAGCCGATGGATTCAGAACATGGAGGATCACATGGAGAATAACCCTATAGCCGGAAAGGATATGACTAGCATGCTCTTGAGTGCTTTGAAAGAGGTGCCACTACTTGGTGGAGGATGTACCGAACCATCAATGGATGACAAGGAATAACCACTTGGAAAGGATTTAAGTTGACTTTGCCAAAGTCTCGTCTTGTGACCTAGAAACTGAAGCCTGATGGAAGTGATATGAAGAAACCATGTGCATGCAAGATTTGTGGAGAAATAGGACACAGCCATAGAGAAAACAAGGACGAATACTCTCATAAGCGGAGGATTACCAAAGGAGTTAGCAGAGGATCTCAGGGAACTTCGATTGGAGATTGTTCCCAAAGGTTTCGTTGCAGTAATGGAAGTTCAGTCTACATTGCTGGAAGAGATCCGTGAAGCTCAGAAGGATGACAAAGAGATTGCTGAGGTAAAAGAGAGAATGAGCAAAGGAAAGGCCAAAGGTTTTCGTAAGGATGAGCACGACACCTTATGGTTCGAGGACCGTGTACATGTGCCCAATAATGCAAAGATCAGGAAGTTAATACTTCAGGAGGCTCATGACTCACCATACTCGATTCGCCCTGGAAACACCAAGATGTATTTGGATTTGAAGGAGTGTTTCTGGTGAACTGGTATAAAGAAGGATATTGCAAAGTATGTAGTCGTAGGTGATGTATGCCAGAGAGTAAAGGCAGAGCATCAGAAGCCAGTAGGATTACTACAGCCTATGCTGATAAACGAAGGGAAGTAGGATAAGCTTGGCATGGATTTCATTAACGGATTTCCCAGAACCCGATCGGGATATGATTCTATCTGGGTATTAGTTAATTCGCTTGACCAAAGTGGCTCACTTTATCCCAGTGAAACCACCTATACAAGTGAGAAGTTGGCCAAGATATATTTGACCCGGATCGTATGTCTGCATGGAGTTTCGAGGACCATCGTATCAGATAGAGGAACACAATTTACCTCAAGGTTTTGGAATCAGCTGCACCAGACTTTGGGTACTAGGCTAGAGTTCAGTACAGCCTTTCATCCGCAGACAGATGGATAGACCGAGAGAGTCAATCAGATTCTGGAGGACATGTTGAGAGCGTGTGCGCTAGATTATGGATTTAGTAGTGATGATAATCTACCTTACGCGGAGTTCTCATTCAACAGCTACCAAGTCAGTTTGAAGATGGCCCCTTTTAAAGCTTTGTATGGGATAAGGAGCCAGACACCGTTGATGTGGGATAAAGTTGGAGACCGTCAGTTGTTTGGACCAAATTTGATCAAGGAGTCAGAAGAGAATGTTAAATTGATTCGAGATAGACTGAAGGTAGCTCAGCCCAGGCAGAAGAGTTATGCAGACTCAAAACGCAAGGAGGAAGTCTATGAAATTGGAGACAGAGCATGTCTTCATGTGCCCCCTCTGCAGAAGTTAAACGATTTGGAGTTAAGGGAAAGTTAGCCCCGAGATTTGTAGGACCATACCGAGTTTTGGAGCGTATGGGAGAAGTGGATAACAAGTTGGAGTCACCCGAAGGACTGTTAGGAGTTCATGATGTGTTTCACGTTTTCCAGTTGAAGAAGTGCCATGCAGAGATGGCCAATATTCCCCTGTAAGGACGCTTGACCCTAGAAAGGATAATGATGTTCTACGAAGTGGAGTATGGATTTCGTAAGTATAAGTTTTTATCTCGGTATGTGAGATATCACAGGAGTATGAAGAGATGAAGTGTTATTGGATATAAAGGAGGTATGATGTTGGAAATATGGATCAATGGAAATTCCATGATGAGTCTGAGAAATCATGTCCTAGTTTGGTGCCAATAGAAGGAAGGAAGACATTACAATTGGATGGATTTAAGAATACTAGGAAGTTGGAAGTTGGAATAATGATCAGAAGCCCGAGGATAAGCTCAAGGACTACAAGTGATGGGATGGGCCATAACCCACAGGCCCCAGGACCTGCCAAGAAGCAAGCACACTCTTGCTGAAGGAAAAACCCTGGAAGAAGTTACGATTTTATCGATAGACGATCTTATAGGAGTAAGGCAAAACCTGAGAGTTGTTAAGGAACGATAGATGTTTGTTTGGCTTGCAGAATCAATGGATTTATACGAACTTGGTTCGTCGACAAGAGAAATTCTGCAATGCTTGTGAGGATGACTGAGTGTTAGAATGCGAGATTCGCTAAACCAGGTACAAGGTAATGATTTGGGTGCGGGATGGATTGATCACCATACCGACTTACTCTTATTGTTCGCCTTGCTATATGGGATGGTAAATCTGAGTGACTTACCTATAGTAGAGAGACGACGGTCAAAACCCTGTTTAAACCTTAGAATGGTATAAGAATTTTTTTCCTTGTACAAGGCAGCTTTTGCCAACCGTAGGTTATACGGTGAGGATCAACCAGACCCATTTCCTGTAGGAGAAACCATAAATTGTTGACCACCATGAGATATCGATAGTTGTTTAGTATTGGCGCCAGACCCGCCAGCTAAGAAGACCCAATCTCAGAATAACCTTACCAAGAGGAAAGGACAGAAGAATTGAGGAAAAGGTTATGCCGCTACCGGAAGAGCCCAGAGATGGAATTTCCCGAGATCTGGGAAGACCGACACTGTCAACAATAAGGATGGAGTATATGAGTTTTGATGGAACCGTAACCATGCTTCTAAGGGTGGTAGCACCCGAGAACCCCAGAGACGATCAATGGATTTTTGAGAAGACCCTAAACCTAACCTATTTCTTTCTAGCCTCTCCGAATCTCGAGGACGAGATTCATTTTAAGGGTGGTAGGTTTGTAACATCCCAAAATTCTAAATTTTGGAATGTTATAAACAAATAGATAGTTTTGATTGTTGTTTGATTGATTGACTGAAAGTGAGTGGAATTCAAAACCTTTTTGAAAGTTAAATGAGAGGGAATAAAAGGACTTTCCCAAACTTTCATTTTGCTTTTATGATCCTCATGAATTCAAATTCTTTTCACCACAAAACCCTGGAGAGAAGATGACATGACTTCTTCCATTTATTTAAATGACAAGGGGTGTTGAAAATATTTGAATTTCATTTGAGAATATTTCCAATTCTGAAACTTTATGCAACTCAATGATTTTCACGAGCAAAGATAAAATGACTTCTTCAAAACATATGAAATATGAGTTGGGAGTTTCAAAGAATTAAATTCGAAGTTCTTTTGAATTTATTTTCAAATTTGGATTTATTTGAGTTTTATTCAAATTATTTTTCTCCAAAAATAAAATACATGGAAAAGAGGGTAACATGATTCCCTACATTAGAAAAATGGAGAGAAATTAATTTGAAGTCATTTTGGTATTTTTAAAAATGATTTTTACTGGATTTTTCTAGAGCAGGAGCACTCTTTGCTTTATTTGAATTTGTGTGGATTTTATGTGGCCATATAAAAATGTTCAGCTTGTAGAAAATCTTTTTCTGCAAATTTTGGTATATTATATGCCTATGTTGTATTTTTATTTATTTGGTATTATTTTATTTTTAGTGTCTGTTAAAAAAAACTACCTACACCGAACTGGGCCGGCCCAGCTCCCAGGCCAGGCCAAGGCCCAGCCCAGCGCGCCCTCGCCACCGACCCCGGGCGGAGTCCCGCCCGTGCACGCCAGCCGCCGCCGCCGCCGTGATCGACCCGGCCACCCCGCCGCCTTGCCCCCTCCTCCACGCCACCACCTCGCCCCGACGCCCTTAAAAGGACGCCGCCCCGGCCCCGTCTCCTCTCTCTCTCCTCCCCGAGCCGTCGCCACCGCCCTCGCCGGAGCTCCCGCCCCGGCGAGATCCAGCCGCCGCCGCCCCGCTCCATTCCGTCGCTGGCAGCCACCGCCGACGCCACCAACCTCCTCGCCTCGCCGCGCCGCCCCTCCCCGTGCTCCTCGCCGCCTTCCCCGACGCCCGGAGCCACCGCCCCGACCGGAGCCGAGCCGCCGCCGCTCTCCCGCGTCGCCGGAGTTCGTTCGCCGCCACCGCCAGTTTTATTCGGTGAACCGGTAAAACCGCCGAACCCTAGGTTGGTTTTTTTTTCTTTAAAAAAACCTGGTTTAGTTTTTTCCAGAGCTATTCAAGGAACGTTCTCTGTTTAGAACTAGTTACTGAACGGTTTTCATTAGTTAGCGTTCAGCAGCGAACGTTCGCTCGGTAGAGTTTTTCTTTTTCTTTTTAATTTCCGGCCAGGGACCCATCCGTGAATATTTTATTTACAGATTAGTCCCTAATTTTCAAACGACCATAACTTTTTGCTCGTTAGTCGGAATCCAACGAAACCAACGCCCACTTCTTCGCTATGATCTCCTCTATCCCGTAATCCAACTCAAACATGTTTTTGAGAATTTAAAACTTGAATTAGATCAGATTTGAATTTGAACTTTGTTTGATCATAACTTGAGTTTCGTAACTCCGATTTAGTTGATTCTTTTTGCAAATCGAAGCCCTTGACCTAAACTTTCTGATAAGGCCAAATTCACATAATTTTGGTACTGTTAGAAATTGTTGCAAGAGTTATTTGCTTGGTTTTGATGTTTTCTGAATCGTCTTCTTCGATCTTTCCTATCTTTTGAGTGATTGCTTATGTGTGGTTACTATTGCTTGATTACGATAGATTGACCGAAGTGTGACGAGTAGATCTATCAAGAGTTTTGAGTGTGAATCATCTTCATCAGCATTGCAGGCAAGTAACACTTTGATCATACCTTTTCATACCCAGTTTTTATGCATTAGTTTCAACCCTCACACATTGCATGATTAGGATATCATTAATTTGTGGGTTGGGAAGTAGTTGATGAGGTAGAACCTATTGCCCTGCATTCAAACCTTGGGAGTTACTTCTACGTGTTGCTTATATTGCTATGCTATGCTCATAGACATGGATTGGGTTTGAGAGTTATCCATGATAGATGTGAGATTGCTAATTAATGGTTAACTTAAGGTGGCAACTTTAATACACATCTGGGTGGATTGAGACACCTGGGGAATCCAGTGTTGTCTGTTTTGTTTTGGAAATCCCGGGGTACCCGTGTGATCTTCCTATGGACCGCCACCCAGGCTCAAAGGGAACTGAGATTATTCATGCTAGAAACTTCCGTGTGCAGCCACAAGCTATTATGGGCTCTAGCATAGTTGAGTAAGTTACATGAAGCTCTTGAAGAGGTAGATCAGCAGGTAGTGGGTTTGTAGGTTTGGTATGGTCTACCTGGAGTGAAGAGTTAATGTTTCTGAAAGACTGTGTCTCGGTCATCCGTTTCTCAAACACCATGCAGTGCGAGAAATCAGCGGAGGCGATCGAGTCTTGTGGGGAAAAGTGCGCAAACCTCTGCAGAGTGTACAATCTAATCATGGTTAGCCGTGTCCCCGGTTATGGACAATTCTGAGTATCTAGTACCTGAGTATTCACATGTATCTCATCACTCTAAATTAATATTGCTGGGTTGTTAACTACTTTAATTGGGATTGAGTTGGGGTTATACCTTCTCAATGATGTTTCAACCACCATGATAGTTAAATTAAAATTTATTCCTTTGCAGTAGGGAAAAATTGGCTTTTTCACAAAAACTGTAACCATAGAGCTTTCCACCAGCCAAATATGCATGTAGTATAGGCTATTCATTCCATTATTTCTCTATGTGTTACATTGCCAGCATATTCCATGTGCTGACCCGTTTTCGGGCTGCAACATTTCTTGTTGCAGACTTTTCAGGCGACAAGTAAGTGATACATTAGGGTTACGATTTCTTCACTCAACTTTGCCGTTGGTGTTGGTGGGAATCCACAACCTTGGTTACTTCCGCTATTTTGGATTGAGGTAATAGTTTTTATGTTATTTATACATGTGATTTACCTCTGTTATAAATCCTCGAGTACTGTGTGTGTCAGCATACCGATCCAGGGATGACACTTAAGCACAGAGACTTGACCGTCTGAGGTCGGGTCGCTACAATGTCCAAACATAGGCTTCCAATATATCAATCTTTATGTCTCGACCATTTCAAGACTCCTCGTCATGTCCGTAATCACATCCGGGACTCCGAACAAACTTTGGTACATCAAAACTTATAAACTCATAATAAAACTGTCATCGTAATGTTAAGCGTGCGGACCCTACGGGTTCGAGAACTATGTAGACATGACCTAGAACTATTCTCGGTCAATAACCAATAGCGGAACCTGGATGCTCATATTGGCTCCTACATATTCTACGAAGATCTTTATCGGTCAAACCGCATAATAACATACGTTGTTTCCTTTGTCATCGGTATGTTACTTGCCCGAGATTCGATCGTCGGTATCCAATACCTAGTTCAATCTCGTTATCGGCAAGTCTCTTTACTCGTTCCGTAATACATCATCCCGCAACTAACTCATGAGCTACATTGCTTGCAAGGCTTATAGTGATGTGCATTACCGAGAGGGCCTAGAGATACCTCTCCGACAATCGGAGTGACAAAACCTAATCTCGAAATACGCCAACCCAACATGTACCTTCGGAGACACCTGTAGTACTCCTTTATAATCACCCAGTTACGTTGTGACGTTTGGTAGCACCCAAAGTGTTCCTCTGGTAAACGGGAGTTGCATAATCTCATAGTTACAGGAACATGTATAAGTCATGAAGAAAGCAATAGCAACATACTAAACGATCAAGTGCTAGGCTAACGGAATGGGTCATGTCAATCACATCATTCTCCTAATGATGTGACCTCATTAATCAAATGACAACACATGTCTATGGTTAGGAAACATAACCATCTTTGATTAATGAGCTAGTCAAGTAGAGGCATACTAGTGACTATATGTTTGTCTATGTATTCACACATGTATCATTTTTCCGGTTAATACAATTCTAGCATGAATAATAAACATTTATCATGAAATAAGGAAATAAATAATAACTTTATTATTGCCTCTAGGGCATATTTCCTTCAGTCTCCCACTTGCACTAGAGTCAATAATCTAGTTCACATCGCTATGTGATTTAACACCAATATTCACATCTGCATGTGATTAATACCCATAGTTCACATCATCATGCGATCAACACCCAAAGGGTTTACTAGAGTCAATAATCTAGTTCACATCGCTATGTGATTAACACCCAAAAGAGTACTAAGGTGTGATCATGTTTTGCTCGTGAGAGAAGCTTAGTCAACGGGTCTGTCATATTCAGAGCCGTATGTATTTTGCAAATATTCTATGTCTTCAATGCTCTGCATGGAGCTACTCTAGCTAATTGCTCCCACTTTCAATATGTATCCAGATTGAGACTTAGAGTCATCTCGATTGGTGTAAAAGCTTGTATCGTTTGTAACTTTTACGATGAGCTCTTTTATCACTTCCATTATCGAGAAATATTTTCTTAGTCCTCACTAAGGATATTCTTGACCGCTGTCCAGTGCTCTACTCTTAGATCAAAATTGTACTCCCTTGCCAAACTCAGAGCAAGGTATACAATAGGTCTGGTACATAGCATAGCATACTTTATAGAACCTATGACTGATTCATAGGGAATGACTTTCATTCTCTTTTCTATTTTCTGCCGTGGTCGGGATTTGAGTCTTACTCAATTTCACACCTTTGCAACACAGGAAAGAACTTTTTCTTTGACTGTTCCATTTTGAACTACTTCAAAATCTTGACAAGGTATGTACTTATTGAAAAAACTTATCAAGCGTCTTGATCTATCTTAATAGATCTTGATGCTCAATATGTAAGCAGCTTCACCGAGGTCTTTCTTTGAAAGAACTCCTTTCAAACACTCCTTTATGCTTTGCAGAATAATTCTACATTATTTCCGATCATTAATATGTCATTCACATATACTTATCAGAAATGTTGTAGTGCTCCCACTCACTTTCTTGTAAATACAGGCTTCACCGTAAGTCTGTACAAAACTATATGCTTTGATCAACTTATCAAAGCGTATATTCCAACTCTGAGATGCTTGCACCAGTCCATTGATGGATCGCTGGAGCTTGCACATTTTGTTAGCACCTTTCGGATCGACAAAAACTTCTGGTTGTATCATATACAACTCTCCTTTAAGAAAACCATTAAGGAATGCAGTTTTGACATCCATTTGCCAGATTTCATAAAATGTGGCAATTGCTAACATGATTCAGACAGACTTAAGCATCGATACGAGTGAGAAAATCTCATCGTATTCAACACCTTGAACTTGTTGAAAACCTTTCGCAACAAGTCGAGCTTAGTAGATAGTAACACTACTATCAGTGTCCGTCTTCCTCTTGAAGATCCATTTATTTAACATGGCTTGCTGATTATCGAGCAAGTCAATCAAAGTCCATACTTTGTTCTCATACATGGATCATATCTCAGATTTTATGGCCTCAAGCCATTTCATGGACTCTGGTCTCATCATCGCTTCCTCATAGTTCGCAGGTTCATCATAGTCTAGTAACATGACTTCCAGAACATGATTATTGCACCACAGTGATGCGGATCTTACTCTGGAAGACCTACGAGGTTTGGTAGTAACTTGATCTGAAGTTTCATGATCATCATCATTAACTTCCTCACTAATTGGTGTGGGAATCACTAGAACTCATTTCTGTGATAAACTACTTTCCAATAAGGGAGCAGGTATAGTTACCTCATCAAGTTCTACTTTCCTCCCACTCACTTCTTTCGAGAGAAACTCCTTCTTTAGAAAGGATCCATCTTAGCAATGAATCTTGCTTTCGGATCTGTGATAGAAGGTGTACCAAATAGTTACCTTTGGGTATTCTATGAAGACACACTTCTCCGATTTGGGTTCGAGCTTATCAGGTTGAAAACCTTTTTCATATAAGCATCGCAACTCCTAGCTTTAAGAAACGATAGCTTAGGTTTACTGCTAAACCATAGTTCATACGGTGTCATCTCAACGGATTTAGATGGTGCCCTTTCAACGTGAATGCAGCTGTCTCTAATGCATAACCCCAAAACGATAATGGTAAATCAATAAGAGACATCATAGATCGCACCATATCCAATAAAGTGCAGTTACGATGTTCGGACACACCATAACGTTGTGGTGTTCCAGGTGGCGTGAGCTGTGAAACTATTCCACATTGTTTTAATTGAAGACCAAACTCGTAACTCAAATATTCGTCTCCGCGATCAGATCACAGAAACTGTATTTTCTTGTTACGATGATTTTTCCACTTCACTCTGAAATTATTTGAACCTTTCAATTATTTTAGACTTATGTTTCATCAAGTAGATATACCCATATCTGCTCAAATCATCTTGTGAAGGTCAGAAAATAATGATACTTGCCATGAGCATCAACACTCATTGGATCACATACATCGGTATGTATTATTTCCAACAAGTCAGTAGCTCGTTCCATTGTTCCGAAGAACGGAGTTTTAGTCATCTTGCCCAAAAGGCACGGTTCGCAAGCATCAAATGATTCATAACCAAGTGATTTCGAAAATCCATCTTTATGGAGTTTCTTCATGTGCTTTACACCGATATGACCCAAACGGCAGTGCCACAAATAAGTTGCACTATCATTATTAACTTTCCATCTTTTGGCATCAATATTATGAATATGTGTATCACTACGATCGAGATCCAACAAACTATTTTCATTGGGTGTATGACCATTGAAGGTTTTATTCATGTAAACAGAACAACAATTATTCTCTGATTTTAAATGAATAACCGTATTGCAATAAACATGATCAAATCATATTCATGCTCAACGCAAACGCCAAATAACATTTATTTAGGTTCTACACAAATCTCGAAAGTGTAGGGAGAGTGTGATGATGATCATATCAATCTTGGAACTATTTCCAACACACATCGTCACTTCACCCTCAACTAGTCTCTGTTTATTCCGTAACTCCTGTTTTGAGTTACTAATATTTAGCAACTAAACAAGTATCAAATACTCAGGGGCTACTATAAACACTAGTAAGGTACACATCAATAACCTATATATCAAATATACCCTTGTTCCCTTTGCCATCCTTCTTATCCACCAAATATTCAGGGTATTTCCGTTTCCAGTGACCATTTCCTTTGACGTGTAAGCACTCAGTTTCAGGCTTTGGTCCAGCTTTGGTCTTCTTCACGGGAGTGACAACTTGTTTGCCATTCTACTTGAAGTTTCCATTTCTTTCCCTTTGCCCTTTTCTTGAAACTAGTGGTCTTGTCAATCAACACTTGATGCTCTTTCTTGATTTCTACCTTCGTCGATTTCAACATCATGAAGAGCTGGGGAATTGTTTTCGTCATCCCTTGCATACTATAGTTCATCACGAAGTTCTAGTAACTTAGTGATGGTGACTAGAGAATTCTGTCAATCACTATCTTATCTGGAAGATTAACTCCCACTTGATTCAAGTGATTGAACTACCCAGACAATCTGAGCACATGCTTACTAGTTGAGCGATTCTCCTCCATCTTTTAGCTATAGAACTTGTCGGAGACTTCATATCTCTCAACTCGGGTATTTGCTTGAAATATTAACTTCAATTCCTGGAACATCTCATATGGTCCATGACGTTCAGAACGTTTTTGAAGTCCCGATTCTAAGCCATAAAGCATGGTGCACAAAACTATCAAGTAGTCATCATATTGAGCTAGCCAAACGTTCATAACGTCTGCATCTGCTCCTGCAATAGGTCTGTCACCTAGCGGTGCATTAAGGACATAATTCTTCTGTGCAGCAATGAGGATAAACCTCAGATCACGGATCCAATCCGCATCATTGCTACTAACATCTTTCAATACAATTTTCTCTAGGAACATATCAAAATAAACATATGAAAGCAACAACGCAAGCTATTGATCTACAACATAATTTGCAAAATACAACCAGGACTAAGTTCATGATAAATTAAAGTTCAATTAATCATATTACTTAAGAACTCCCACTTTAGAAAGACATCTCTCGAGTCATCTAAGTGATCACGTGATCCAAATCAACTAAACCATAACCGATCATCACGTGAGATGGAGTAGTTTTCAATGGTGAACATCACTATGTTGATCATATCTACTATATGATTCACGCTCGACCTTTCGGTCTCCCTATTCCGAGGCTATCTCTGCATATGCTAGGCTCGTCAAGTTTAACCTGAGTATTCTGCGTGTGCAAAACTGGCTTGCACCCGTTGTAGATGGACGTAGAGCTTATCACACCCGATCATCACATGGTGTCTGGGCACGACGAACTTTGGCAACGGTGCATACTCAGGGAGAACACTTCTTGATAATTTTTAGTGAGAGATCATCTTAAAATGCTACCATCAATCAAAGCAAGATAAGATGCATAAAGGATAAACATCACATGCAATCAATATAAGTGATATGATATGGCCATCATCATCTTGTGCTTGTGATCTCCATCTTCGAAGCACCGTCGTGATCACCATCGTCACCGGCGCGACACCTTGATCTCCATCGTAGCATCATTGTCGTTACGCCATCTATTGCTTCTACGACTATCGCCACCGCTTAGTGATAAAGTAAAGCAATTACAGGGCGTTTGCATTTCATACAATAAAGCGACAACCATATGGCTCCTGCCAGTTGCCGATAACTTCGGTTACAAAACATGATCATCTCATACAATAAAATATAGCATCACGTCTTGACCATATCACATCACAACATGCCCTGCAAAAACAAGTTAGACATCCTCTACTTTTTTGTTGCAAGTTTTACGTGGCTGCTACGGGCTTAGCAAGAACCGTTCTTACCTACGCATCAAAACCACAACGATAGTTCGTCAAGTTAGTGATGTTTTAACCTTCGCAAGGACCGGGCGTAGCCACACTCGATTCAGCTAAAGTGAGAGAGACAGACACCCGCCAGTCACCTTTAAGCACGAGTGCTCGTAACGGTGAAACCAGTCTCGCGTAAGCGTACGCGTAATGTCGGTCCGGGCCGCTTCATCTCACAATATCGCCGAACCAAAGTATGACATGCTGGTAAGCAGTATGACTTGTATCGCCCACAACTCACTTGTGTTCTACTCGTGCATATGACATCTACGCATAAAACCAGGCTCTGATACCACTGTTGAGGAACGTAGTAATTTCAAAAAAATTCCTACGTACACGCAAGATCATGGTGATGACATAGCAATGAGAGGGGAGAGTGTTGTCCATGTACCCTCGTAGACCGTAAGCGGAAGCGTTATGACAACGCGGTTGATGTAGTCGTACGTCTTCACGATCCGACCGATCCAAGCACCGAATGTACGGCACCTCCGAGTTCAGCAAACGTTTAGCTCGATGACGATCCCCGGGCTCCGATCCAGCAAAGCTTCGGGGATGAGTTCCATCAGCACGACCGCGTGGTGACGATGATGATGTTCTACCGGCGCAGGGCTTCGCCTAAACTCCACGATGATATGACCGAGGTGGAATATGGTGGAGGGGTGCACCGCACACGGCTAAGGAATGATCCTTAGATCAACTTGTGTGTCTAGGGTGCCCCCCTGCCCCCGTATATAAAGGAGCAAGGGGGGGTGCGGCCGGCCCTAGGAGGAGGTGCACCGGAGGAGTCCTATAGGACTCCCCCCCTTCCCTAGTTGGACTAGGACTTGGAGGGAAGGAGGAGAGGGGGGGAAAGGAAAGGGGGGCGCTGCCCCACTCCTTGTCCTATTCGGACTTGGGGGGTAGGGGCACGCGGCTGCCCCTTGGCCCCTTCTCCTCTTCCTCCACTAGGCCCACTAAGGCCCATTAGGTCACCGGGGGGTTCCGGTAACCTCCCGGTACTCCGGTAAAATGCCGATTTCACCCGGAACACTTCCGATGTCCAAACATAGGCTTCCAATATGTCAATCTTTATGTCTCGACCATTTCAAGACTCCTCGTCATGTCCGTGACTCCGAACAAACTTTGGTACATCAAAACTTATAAACTCATAATAAAACTGGCATCGTAACGTTAAGCGTGCGGACCCTACGGGTTCGAGAACTATGTAGACATGACCTAGAACTATTCTCGGTCAATAACCAATAGCGGAACCTGGATGCTCATATTGGCTCCTACATATTCTACAAAGATCTTTATCGGTCAAACCGCATAACAACATACGTTGTTCCCTTTGTCATCGGTATGTTACTTGCCCGAGATTCGATCGTCGGTATCCAATACCTAGTTCAATCTCGTTACCGGCAAGTCTCTTTAGTCGTTCCATAATACATCATCCCGCAACTAACTCATTAGCTACATTGCTTGCAAGGCTTATAGTGATGTGCATTACCGAGAGGGCCCAGAGATACCTCTCCGACAATCGGAGTGACAAAACCTAATCTCGAAATACACCAACCCAACATGTACCTTTGGAGACACCTGTAGTACTCCTTTATAATCACCCAGTTACGTTGTGACGTTTGGTAGCACCCAAAGTGTTCCTCCGGTAAACGGGAGTTGCATAATCTCATAGTTACAGGAACATGTATATGCATGAAGAAAGCAATAGCAACATACTAAACGATCAAGTGCTAGGCTAACAGAATGGGTCATGTCAATCACATCATTCTCCTAATGATGTGACCTCATTAATCAAATGACAACACATGTCTATGGTTAGGAAACATAACCATCTTTGATTAATGAGCTAGTCAAGTAGAGGCATACTAGTGACTATATGTTTGTCTATGTATTCACACATGTATCATGTTTCCGGTTAATACAATTCTAGCATGAATAATAAACATTTATCATGAAATAAGGAAATAAATAATAACTTTATTATTGCCTCTAGGGCATATTTCCTTCATTTATAGCTTGGTGGCGGTGATTGAAGAATTCTGTCAATGACACTATCATCAGGAAGATTAACTCCCAGTTGAGTCAAGTGGTTATGGTACCCAGACATTCTGAGTATGTGTTCACTGACAGAACTATTCTCCTCCATTTTGCAGCTGCAGAACTTGTTGGAGACTTCATATCTCTCAACTCGGGCATTTGCTTGAAATATTAACTTCAATTCTTAGAACATATCATATGCTCCATGACGTTGAAAATGTCTTTGACGTCCCGATTCTAAGCCGTAAAGCATGGCACACTGAACTATCGAGTAGTCATCACCTTTGGTTTGCCAGACATTCTTAACATCATCAGTAGCATCTGCAGCAGGCCTGGCACCCAGCAGTGCTTCTAGGACGTAATTCTTTCATGCAGCAATGAGGATAATCCACAAGTTATGAACCCAGTCCGTGTAGTTGTTGCCATCATCTTTCAACTTAGCTTTCTCTAGGAACGCATTAAAATTCAACGGAACGGTAGCACGGGCATTGATCTAAAATAACATAGACATGTAAAATAACTACCAGGACTAAGTTCGTGATAAATTAAAGTTCAATTAATCATATTACTTAAGAACTCCCACTTAGATAGACATCCCTCTAGCCACCTAAATGATCATGTGATCCAAATCAACTAAACCATGTCCGATCATCACGTGAGATGGAGTAGCTTTTGATAACACACAAGTATAGGGGATCGCAACAGTTTTCGAGGGTAGAGTATTCAACCCAAATTTATTGATTCGACACAAGGGGAGCCAAATAATACTCTCAAGTATTAGCAGTTGAGTTGTCAATTCAACCACACCTGGATAACTTAGTATCTGCAGCAAAGTATTTAGTAGCAAAGTAGTAGGGAAGTAACGGTAACAGTAGCAAAAGTAAAAGTAGCAGTTTTGTAGTAATTGTAACAGTAGCAACGATAAAGTAAATAAGCAAAGCACAATATGTGAACAGCTCGTATGCGTTGGATCGGTGATGGATAATTATGTCGGATGCGATTCCTCTTGTAATAGTTATAACATAGGGTGACACAGAACTAGCTCCGGTTCATCAATGCAATGTAGGCATGTATTCTGAATATAGTCATACGTGCTTATCGAAAAGAACTTGATGACATCTTTTGTCCTACCCTCCCGTGGCAGCGAGGTCCTAGTGGAAACTAAGGGATATTAAGGCCTCCTTTTAATAGAGTACCGGACCAAAGCATTAACACATAGTGAATACATGAACTCCTCAAACTAAGGTCATCATCGAGAAGTATCCCGATTATTGTCACCTCGGGGTTGTCGGATCATAACACATAATAGGTGACTATAGACTTGCAAGATAGGATCAAGAACTCACATATATTCATGAAAACATAATAGGTTCAGATCTGAAATCATGGCACTCGGGCCCTAGTGACAAGCATTAAGCATAGCAAAGTCATAACAACATCAATATCAGAACATAGTGGATACTAGGGATCAAACCCTAACAAAACTAACTTGATTACATGGTAAATCTCATCCAATCCATCACCGTCCAGCAAGCCTATGATGGTATTACTCACGCACGGCGGTGAGCATCATGAAATTGGTGATGGAGGATGGTTGATGATGATGACAACGGTGACGAATCCCCCTCTCCGGAGCCCCGAACGGACTCCAGATCAGCCCTCCCGAGAGAGATTAGGGCTTGGCGGCGGCTTCGTATCGTAAAACATGATGAAACTTTCTCTATGATTTTTTTCGCCATGAAAGCAAATATATGGAGTTTGAGTTGAGGTCGGTGGACGTCCAGGGGGCCCACGAGGCATGGGGCGCGCCCTAGGGGAGGGGGCGCGCCCCCACCCTCATGGACAGAGTGTGGGCCCCCTGATGCTGATTCTTTCGCCAGTATTTTTTATTAATTCTGAAAAGTTGCTCAGTGGATTTTCAGGTCATTCCAAGAACTTTTATTTCTGCACAAAAATAACACCATGGCAGTTCTGCTGAAAACAGCTTTAGTCCGGGTTAGTTCCATTCAAATCATGCAAGTTAGAGTCCAAAACAAGGGCAAAAGTGTTTGGAAAAGTAGATACGACGGAGAAGTATCAACTCCCCCAAGCTTAAACCTTTGCTTGTCCTCAAGCAATTCAGTTGACAAACTGAAAGTGATAAAGAAAAACTTTTACAAACTCTGTTTGCTCTTGTTGTTGCAAATATGTAAAGCCAGCATTCAAGTTTTTAGCAAAGATTATGAACTAACCATATTCATAATAACACTTAGGTCCCATGTTTACTCATATCAATGGCATAATCAACTAGTGAGCAATAATAATAAATCTCAGATGACAACACTTTCTCAAAACAATCATAATATGATATAACAAGATGGTATCTCGCTAGCCCTTTCTGAGACCGCAAAACATAAATGCAGAGCACCTTTAAAGATCAAGGACTGGCTAAACATTGTAATTCATGGTAAAAGAGATCCAATCATTGTCATACCCAATATAAACTAATAATAATGCATGCAAATGACAGCGGTGCTCTCCAGCGGGTGCTTTTAATAAGAGGGTGATGACTCAACATAAAAGTAAATAGATAGGCCCTTCGCAGAGGGAAGCAGGGATTTGTAGAGGTGCTAGAGCTCGATTTTGAAATAGAGATGAATAACATTTTGAGCGGTATACTTTCACTGTTAACATAACAACTATGAGGTCTTGATATCTTCCATGCTACACACATTATAGGCGGTTCCCAAACAGAATGGTAAAGTTTATACTCCCCCAACACCAACAGCATCAATCCATGGCTTGCCCAAAACAACGGGTCCTCCAACTAGCAACAATCCTGGGGGAGTTTTGTTTAATTATTTTGATTTGATTTCGAGCATGGGATTGGCATCCTGGTGACCAGCCATTTTCTCGTGAATGAGGATCAGAGTCCACTCCCCTTGAGAATAACCCACCTATCATGGAAGATACACACAGCCCTAGTTGATACATGAGTTGCTCGAGCATACAAAACAGAATTTCATTTGAAGGTTTGGAGTTTGGCACATACAAATTTACTTGGAACGGCAGGTAGATACCGCATATAGGAAGGTATGGTTGACTCATATGGAATAACTTTGGGGTTTATGGAGTTTGGATGCACAAGCAGTATTCCCGCTTAGTACAGGTGAAGGCTAGCAAGAGACTGGGAAGCGACCAACTGAGAGAGCGACAACATTCATGAACATGCATTAAAATTAATCAACACTGAGTGCAAGCATGAGTAGGATATAATCCACCATGAACATAAATATCGTGAAGGCTATGTTGATTTTGTTTCAACTACAAGCGTGAACATGTGCCAAGTCAAGTCACTCGAATCATTCAAAGGAGGATACCACCCTATCATACCACATCACAACCATTTTAATAGCATGTTGGCACACAAGGTAAACCATTGTAAACTCATAGCTAATTAAGCATGGCATAAGCAACTATAATCTCTAATTGTCATTGCAAACATGTTTATTCATAATAGGCTGAATTAGGAATGATGAACTAATCATATTTACAAAAACAAGAGAGGTCGAGTTCATACCAGCTTCTCTCATCTCAGCCAGTCCATCATATATCGTCATTATTGCCTTTCACTTGCATGACTGAACGGTGTGGATAATAATAATAGTGCACGTGCATTGGACTAAGCTGGAATCTGCAAGCATTCAATTCAAGGGAGAAGACAAGGTAATATGGGCTCTTGGTTAAATCAATAATCATGCATATGAGAGCCACTAAACATTTTCATTATGGTCTTCTCCTCTCGACCCCCAAAGGAAAGAAAAGAAAAAAAAACTATTTACATGGGAAAGCTCCCAACAAGTGAAAAGAAGAACGAGAAATCTTTTTGGGTTTTCTTTTAATTACTACTACAAGCATGGAAATTAATCTAACTAATTTTTTTTTGGTTTTTCTTAGGGTTTATCGGACACACAAGAAAACTAGAAAAAGAAATTAAACTAGCAAGGATAGTACAATGAAAAAGTATGAGCACCGACAACTAGAATGAGTGTGTGAACATGAATGTAATGTCGGTGAGAAATACGTACTCCCCCAAGCTTTGGCTTTTGGCCTAAGTTGGTCTATGCCCATGGATCGCAGCTACTCTCCCCGGTGTATTGCGGAGTGTCATCATACTGCCACTGGCTGGCGATCTCCTCCGGATCCCATTGATAAGATGATGGACGATAAGGGTCAAGTGGTGGTTCCGGCTCGGGCTCTAGGGCTGATGTCTAGCCCCGGTACGCGTAAACGGCCGCCGACAAGACGAGGTAATGGCCTATAGTTAAATCAAACAAAGAGGGCGCATGCAAGACAATAGTCTCACTATGCTTCTTATTAAATTTCAAATTATTCAAAAACATCTTATCATCATTATTAACAATAAACTCATGTGCTACCATGCTCTTATAATTTAGAAAAGTAGGGGGCAACAGCTTTTCCTCTTTCTCAAAATGCCTAATAGGTATCCTGAAATGTTTAGCAAGGCGTGCAGCATAGATACCTCCAAAGATGGGGCCCTTTGTACGATTCAGGCTTAATCATTTAGCAATAATAGCGCCCATAATAACAGAGTTATCCCGAAATAAAGCATGGAACAAAATAATAATATCAGGAACACTAAGGTTTCCATAGTTTCCGCGACCAATTAAGCATCGACTAGCAAATATTGCAAAGTAGCGTAAAATAGGAAAATGTATGCTAGTAATTCTTGTATCGGAAACCTTCCTCGTTTCCCCTACAGTAATGGTATCAATAAATCCATCCACATCTTTACGATGTGGTTCCTCTAAGCTGCCCCCAAAAGGTATCTTGCAAACTGTGCAAAATTCATATAGTGACATCTCCCTAGCCACATCATATAAATGAAATGCTACTGAAGGAGGTGATTTCTCAGGATAAAAGTAGAAATTTTGCACGAAAGTATTGGTGAGTAAGAGATACAGTTCAGCCTGGTCGTGGAGGAAGTCGGTGAGGCCCACATTATCAGCCAAAGAATAGAAGTCATCATAAATCCCGGCTGCTCTCAAGAAATCATCACAAGGCCATTCACACTGCCATATTTTCGCCACACGGGGGAGATTATACTTGGCCTTTTCATTCTCCTTAGCTTGGTTATCCTTAGAACCTTGGCTAGAAGAGCCCCTCAAAAATCTCTTAATCATTTTCTAAAAATTTCTGAAATTTTTAGTAACTCAAAATAAAAGTGAATCAAACTCAACAAAACTGATAGCAACTACTCCCACAAGTGCCTAGAGGCTATATCATGCATTAGAATTACTTGGGACCATATAAATTTGACATGCAAGCTCAAGAACAGGGTCACCTAGGTAGCAAAAAATTGCAATGAATAAAGCACTAGAACAAAAACTAATTGGACCATTGGAGGAGTCACAAACCAAAGAACAATCTCCCAAAGCAGTTTTGTGAATGGAGCTTTGAGCAAGGAGATCGAAAATCGCAGGAAAATGAGCTAGAACTGGATGGTGATTTTTTCAGGAGGAAGATGAAGTGTGTGGGTGCAGGAATAAGTGGAGGGGGGCACGCCATGTAGGGGTGGGCGCGCCCTGGACCCTCGTGGCTAGGTGCCAGCTCCCCCTATTGTGTTCTCAGTGCCAAATATTCTCAAATATTCCAGAAAAAATCATACTAAATTTGCAGGGCATTTGGAGAACTTTTATTTTCGGGTATTTTTTATTGCATAGATAATTCAGAAAACAGACAGAAAATACTATTTTTCTTTTATTTAATCTAAATAACAGAAAGTAAAAGGAGGGTACAGAAGGTTGTGCCTTCTAACTTCATCCATCTCATGCTCATCAAAAGGAGTCCACTAACAAGGTTGATCAAGTCTTTTAACAAACTCATTCCGAATAACATGAAACCGAAGAAATTTCGAATAACACTAGGTTACCTTGAAAGTGCAACTATCCCTGGGTGGTTTTGGTAATTCCTAACAACATATAGCTCATTGAGCTAATGCTATTTCTGTTGGAAATATGCCCTAGAGGCAATAATAAAAGGATTATTATTATATTTCTTTGTTCATGATAGTTGTCTTTTTTCATGCTATAATTGTATTATCCGGAAATCGTAATACCCGTGTGAATACTTAGACCACGACATGTCCCTAGTGAGCCTCTAGTTTACTAGCTCGTTGATCAACAGATAGTCATGGTTTCCTGACTATGGACATTGGATGTCGTTGATAACGGGATCACATCATTAGGAGAATGATGTGATGGACAAGACCCAATCCTAAGCATAGCACAAGATCATGTAGTTCGTTTTGCTAGAGCTTTTCCTATGTCAAGTATCTCTTCCTTAGACCATGAGATCGTGTAACTCCCGGATACCGTAGGAGTGCTTTGGGTGTACCAAACGTCACAATGTAACTGGGTGACTATAAAGGTGCACTACAGGTATCTCCGAAAGTGTCTGTTGGGTTGACACGGATCAAGACTGGGATTTTTCACTCCGTATAACGGAGAGGTATCACTGGGCCCACTCGATAGTGCATCATCATAATGAGCTCAAGGTAACCAAGTGTCTGGTCACAGGATCATGCATTACGGTATGAGTAAAGTGACTTGCCAGCAACGAGATTGAACGAGGTATTGGGATACCAACGATCGAATCTTGGGCAAGTAACATACCGTCTGACAAATGGAATAGTATACGGGGTTGCTTGAATCCTCGACATCATGGTTCATCCGATGAGATCATCGAGGAGTATGTGGGAGCCAACATGGGTATCCAGATCCCGCTGTTGGTTATTGACCGGAGAGCCATCTCGGTCATGTCTGCATGTCTCCCGAACCCGTAGGGTCTACACACTTAAGGTTCCGTGACGCTAGGGTTGTATGAATATGAGTATGCAGCAAACCGAAAGTTGTTCGGAGTCCCGGATGAGATCCCGGACATCACGAGGAGTTTCGGAATGGTACGGAGGTAAAGGATTATATATAGGAACTGCGGTTTCGGCCATCGGGAAAGTTTTGGGGTCATCCGGTACTGTACCGGGACCACCGGAAGGGTCCCGGGGGTCCACCGGGTGGGGCCACCTATCCCGGAGGGCCCCGTGGGCTGAAGTGGGAGGGGAACCAGCCCCTAGTCAGCTGGTGCGCCCCCCCTTGGGCCCCCCTGCGCCTAGGGTTGATAACCCTAGGGTGGGGGCGCACCCCACTTGCCTTGGGGGCACTCCACCCCCCCCCCTGGCCGACGCCCCCCTTGGAGATCTGATCTCCAGGGCCGGCGCCCCCCCAGGCGGCCTATATAAAGGAGGGGGGAGGGAGGGCAGCCACACCTAAGTCTTGGCGCCTCCCTCCCCCTGCTACACCTCATCCTCATCCCGTAGTTGCTTGGTGATGCCTTGCCGGAGCCCTGCTGCATCCACCACCATGCCGTCGTGCTGCTGGATCTTCATCAACCTCTCCTTCCCCCTTGCTGGATCAAGACGGAGGAGACGTCACGCTGACCATACGTGTGTTGAACGCGGAGGTGCCGTCCATTCGGCCCTAGGATATCCGGTGATAGGATCACGACGAGAACGATTACCTCAACCCCGTTCTCTTGAACGCTTCCGCACGCGATCTACAAGTGGTATGTAGATGCACTCCTCTGTCGTTGCTAGATGAACTCATAGATTGATCTTGGTGAACATAGAATTTTTTTATTTTATGCAACGTTCCCCAAAAGTGGCATCATAAGCTAGGTCTATGCGTAGTTCTCTATTGCACGAGTAGAACACAAATCTGTTCTGGGCGTAGATCTTGTCAACTTGCTTGCCACTACTAGTCTTTTCTTGCTTCAGCGGTATTGTGGGATGAAGCGGCCCGGACCGACCTTACATGTACGCTTACGTGAGACAGGTTCCACCGACTGACATGCACTAGTTGCATAAGGTGGCTAGCAGGTGTCTGTCTCTCCTACTTTAGTTGGAGAGGATTCGATGAAAAGGGTCCTGATGAAGGGTAAATAGAAGTTGACAAAATCACGTTGTGGTTATTCGTAGGTAAGAAAACGTTCTTGCTAGAACCCAATTGCAGCCACGTAAAAGATGCAACAACAATTAGAGGACGTCTAACTTGTTTTTGCAGCAATTGTCATGTGATGTGATATGGCCAGAAGTTGTGATGAATGATGAATGATATATTGTGATGTATGAGATAATGTTCTTGTAATAGGAATCACGACTTGCATGTCGATGAGTATGACAACCGGCAGGAGCCATAGGAGTTGTCTTAATTATTGTATGACCTGCGTGTCAATGATTTAACGCCATGTAATTACTTTAATTTATTGCTAAACCATTAGCTATAGTAGTAGAAGTAATAGTTGGTGAGCAACTTCATGGAGGAACGATGATGGAGATCATGATGATGGAGATCATGGTGTCATGCCGGTGACGAAGATGATCATGGAGCCCCGAAGATGGAGATCGAAGGAGCTATATGATATTGGCCATATCATGTCACTACTTTATATAATTGCATGTGATGTTTATTATGTTTTATGCATCTTGTTTACTTAGAACGGCGGTAGTAAATAAGATGATCCCTTATAATAATTTCAAGAAAGTGTTCCCCCTAACTATGCGTCGTTGCTAAAGTTCGTCGTTTCGAAGCACCACGTGATGATCGGGTGTGATAGATCCTTACGTTCACATACAATGGGTGTAAGACAGTTTTACACATGCAAAACACTTAGGGTTAACTTGACGAGCCTAGCATGTACAGACATGGCCTCGGAACACAGAGACCGAAAGGTCGAACATGAGTCGTATGGAAGATACGATCAACATGGAGATGTTCACAGATGATGACTAGTCCGTCTCATGTGATGATCGGACACGGCCTAGTCGACTCGGATCATGTAACACTTAGATGACTAGAGGGATGTCAAATCTGAGTGGGAGTTCATTAAATAATTTGATTAGATGAACTTAATTATCATGAACTTAGTCTAAAATCTTTGCAAAATATGTCTTGTAGATCAAATGGCCAACGCTCATGTCAACATGAACTTCAACACGTTCCTAGAGAAAACCAAGCTGAAAGATGATGGCAGCAACTAAAAGGACTGGGTCCGGAACCTGAGGATCATCCTCATAGCAGCCAAGAAAGCATATGTCCTAGAAGGACCGCTAGGTGAAGCACCCATCCCAGAGAACCAAGATGTTATGAACGCTTGGCAGTCACGTGCTGATGATTACTCCCTCGTTCAGTGCGGCATCCTTTACAGCTTAGAACCGGGGCTCCAAAAGCATTTTGAGCAACACGGAGCATATGAGATGTTCGAGGAGCTGAAAATGGTTTTTCAAGCTCATGCGCGGGTCGAGAGATATGAAGTCTCCGACAAGTTCTATAGTTGTAAGATGGAGGAAAACAGTTCTGTCAGTGAGCACATACTCAAAATGTCTGGGTTGCACAACCGCCTGTCCCAGCTGGACATTAACCTCCCGGACGAGGCGGTCATTGACAGAATCCTTCAGTCGCTCCCACCGAGCTACAAGAGCTTTGTGATGAACTACAATATGCAGAGGATGGTAAAGACCATTCCTAAAGTATTCTCAATGCTGAAGTCAGCAGAGGTTGAAATCAACAAAGAACATCAAGTGTTGATGGTCAATAAAACCACTAAGTTCAAGAAGGGTAAGGGTAAGAAGAACTTCAAGAAGGACGGCAAAGATGTTGCCGCGCCCGGCAAGCCAGTTGCCGGAAAGAAGTCAAAGAATGGACCCAAGCCTGAGACTGAGTGCTTTTATTGCAAAGGGAAGGGTCACTGGAAGCGGAATTGCCCCAAATACTTAGCGGACAAGAAGGCCGGCAACACTAAAGGTATATGTGATATACATGTAATTGATGTGTACCTTACCAGTACTCGTAGTAACCCCTGGGTATTTGATACCGGTGTCGTTGCTCACATTTGTAACTCACAGCAGGAGCTGCGGAATAAGCGGAGACTGGCGAAGGACGAGGTGAAGATGCGCATCGGGAATGGTTCCAAGGTCGATGTGATCGCCGTCGGCACGCTACCTCTACATTTACCCATGGGATTAGTTATATACCTCAATAATTGTTATTTAGTGTCAAGTTTGAGCATGAACATTGTATCTGGATCTTGTTTAATACGAGATGGCTACTCATTTAAATCCGAGAATAATGGTTGTTCTATTTATATGAGAGATATGTTTTATGGTCATGCCCCGATGGTCAATGGTTTATTCTTAATGAATCTCGAACGTAATGTTACACATATTCATAGTGTGAATACCAAAAGATGTAAAGTTGATAATGATAGTCCCACATACTTGTGGCACTGCCGCCTTGGTCACATTGGTGTCAAGCGCATGATGAAGCTCCATGCTGATGGACTTTTAGAGTCTCTCGATTATGAATCATTTGACACATGCGAACCATGCCTCATGGGCAAAATGACCATGACTCCGTTCTCCGGAACAATGGAGCGAGCAACCAACTTATTGGAAATCATACATACTGATGTGTGTGGTCCAATGAGCATTGAGGCTCGCGGAGGATATCGTTATGTTCTCACTCTCACTGATGACTTAAGTAGATATGGGTATGTCTACTTGATGAAACACAAGTATGAGACCTTTGAAAAGTTCAAGGAATTTCAGAATGAAGTAGAGAATCAACATGACCGAAAGATAAAATTCTTACGATCGGATCATGGAGGAGAATATTTAAGTCACGAATTTGGTACGCACTTAAGGAAATGTGGAATCATTTCACAACTCACGCCGCCTGGAACACCTCAGCGTAACGGTGTGTCCGAACGTCGTAATCGCACTCTATTGGATATGGTGCGATCTATGATGTCTCTTACCGATTTACCGCTATCATTTTGGGGATACGCTCTAGAGACAGCTACATTCACTTTAAATAGGGCACCGTCTAAATCCGTTGAGACGACACCGTATGAATTATGGTTTGGGAAGAAACCTAAGCTGTCGTTTCTAAAAGTTTGGGGATGCGATGCTTATGTCAAGAAACTTCAACCTAAAAAGCTTGAACCCAAGTCGGAAAAATGCGTCTTCATAGGATACCCTAAGGAAACCATTGGGTATACCTTCTACCTTAGATCTGAAGGCAAGATCTTTGTTGCCAAGAACGGATCCTTTCTGGAAAAAGAGTTTCTCTCGAAAGGAGTAAGTGGGAGGAAAGTAGAACTCGATGAAGTACTACCTCTTGAACCGGAAAGTAGTGTAGCTCAGGAAAATGTTCCTGTGGTGCCTACACCGACTGGAGAGGAAATTAATGATGATGATCAAGGTACTTCGGATCAAGTTGCTACTGAACTTTGTAGGTCCACAAGGACACATTCCACACCAGAGTGGTATGGCAACCCTGTCCTGGAAATCATGTTGTTAGACAACGGTGAACCTCCGAACTATGAGGAAGCGATGGAGGGCCCAGATTCCAACAAATGGCTAGAAGCCATGCAGTCCGAGATAGAATCCTTGTACGAAAACAAAGTATGGACTTTGACTGACTTACCCGATGATCGGCGAGCGATAGAAAACACATGGATCTTTAAGAAGAAGACGGACACGGATGGTAATCTCACCATCTATAAAGCTCGACTTGTTGCTAAGGGTTATCGAACAGTTCAATGGGTTGACTATGATGAGACTTTCTCTCCCGTAGCGAAGCTTAAGTCCGTCCGAATCATGTTAGCAATTGCCGCATACTATGATTATGAGATATGGCAGATGGACGTCAAAACGACATTCCTTAACGGTTATCTTAAGGAAGAGCTGTATATGATGCAGCCGGAAGGTTTTGTCGATCCTAAGAATGCTAACAAAGTATGCAAGCTCCAGCGATCCATTTATGGGCTGGTGCAAGCATCTCGGAGTTGGAACATTCGCTTTGATGAGATGATCAAAGTGTTTGGGTTTATGCAAACTTATGGAGAAGCCTGCGTTTACAAGAAAGTGAGTGGGAGCTCTGTAGCATTTCTCATATTATATGTAGATGACATACTTTTGATGGGAAATGATATAGAATTCTTGGACAACATTAAGGCCTACTTGAATAAGTGTTTTTCAATGAAGGACCTTGGAGAAGCTGCTTACATATTAGGCATCAAAATCTATAGCGATAGATCGAGACGCCTCATAGGTCTTTCACAAAGCACATACCTTGATAAGATTTTGAAGAAGTTCAAAATGGATCGGTCTAAGAAAGGGTTCTTGCCTGTATTGCAGGGTGTGAGATTGAGCTCGGCTTAATGCCCGACCACGGCAAAAGATAAAGAAGAGATGAGTGTCATCCCCTATGCCTCAGCCATAGGATCTATTATGTATGCCATGCTGTGTACCAGACCAGATGTAAACCTTGTCGTAAGCTTGGTAGGTAGGTACCAAAGTAATCCCGGCAAAGAACACTGGACAGCGGTCAAGAATATCCTAAAGTACCTGAAAAGGACAAAGACATGTTTCTCGTTTATGGAGGTGACGAAGAGCTCGTCGTAAAGGGTTACGTCGACGCTATCTTCGACACAGATCTGGATGACTCTAAGTCACAAACCGGATACGTGTATATGTTGAATCGTGGAGCAGTAAGCTGGTGCAGTTGCAAGCAGAGCGTCGTGGCGGGATCTACATGTGAAGCGGAGTACATGGCAGCCTCGGAGGCAGCGCATGAAGCAATATGGATGAAGGAGTTCATCACCGACCTAGGAGTCATACCCAATGCGTCGGGGCCAATCACTCTCTTCTGTGACAACACTGGAGCTATTGCCCTTGCCAAGGAGCCTAGGTTTCACAAGAAGACCAGGCACATCAAGCGTCGTTTCAACTCCATCCGTGAAAATGTTCAAGATGGAGACATAGATATTTGCAAAGTACATACGGATCTGAATGTCGCAGATCCGTTGACTAAACCTCTTCCGCGAGCAAAACATGATCAACACCAGAACTCTATGGGTGTCCGATTCATCACAATGTAACTAGATTATTGACTCTAGTGCAAGTGGGAGACTGTTGGAAATATGCCCTAGAGGCAATAATAAAAGGATTATTATTATATTTCTTTGTTCATGATAGTTGTCTTTTATTCATGCTATAATTGTATTGTCTAGAAATCGTAATACACGTGTGAATACTTAGACCACGACATGTCCCTAGTGAGCCTCTAGTTGACTAGCTCGTTGATCAACAGATAGTCATGGTTTCTTGACTATGGACATTGGATGTCGTTGATAATGGGGTCACATCATTAGGAGAATGATGTGATGGACAAGACCCAATCCTAAGCATAGCACAAGATCGTGTAGTTCGTTTTGCTAGAGCTTTTCCTATGTCAAGTATCTCTTCCTTAGACCATGAGATCGTGTAACTCCCGGATACCGTAGGAGTGCTTTGGGTGTACCAAACGTCACAACGTAACTGGTGACTATAAAGGTGCACTACAGGTATCTCCGAAAGTGTCTGTTGGGTTGACACGGATCGAAACTGGGATTTGTCACTCCGTATAACGGAGAGGTATCACTGGGCCCACTCGGTAGTGCATCATCATAATGAGCTCAAGGTGACCAAGTGTCTGGTCATGGGATCATGCATTACGGTACGAGTAAAGTGACTTGCCGACAACGAGATTGAACGAGGTATTGGGATACCAACGATCGAATCTCGGGCAAGTAACATACCGTCTGACAAAGGGAATAGTATACGGGGTTGCTTGAATCCTCGACATCGAGGAGTACGTGGGAGCCAACATGGGTATCCAGATCCCGCTGTTGGTTATTGACCGGAGAGCCGTCTCGTTCATGTCTGCATGTCTCCCGAACCCGTAGGGTCTACACACTTAAGGTTCGGTGACGCTAGGGTTGTATGAATATGAGTATGCAGCAAACCGAAAGTTGTTCGGAGTCCCGGATGAGATCCCGGACGTCACGAGGAGTTTCGGAATGGTCTGGTGGTAAAGGATTATATATAGGAAGTGCGGCTTCGGCCATCAGGAAAGTTTCAGGGTCATCCGGTATTGTACCGGGACCACCGGAAGGGTCCCGGGGGTCCATCGGGTGGGGCCACCTATCCCGGAGGGCCCTGTTGGCTGAAGTGGGAGGGGAACCAGCCCCTAGTGGGCTGGTGTGCCCCCCCCCCTTGGGCCCCCCTGCGCCTAGGGTTGATAACCCTAGGGTGGGGGGCGCACCCCACTTGCCTTGGGGGGCACTCCACCCCCCTGGCCGCCGCCCCCCTTGGAGATCTGATCTCCAGGGCCGGCACCCCCCAGGGGGCCTATATAAAGGAGGGGGAGGGAGGGCAGCCGCACCTAAGTCTTGGCGCCTCCCTCCCCCTGCTACACCTCATCCTCCTCCCGTAGTTGCTTGGCGAAGCCCTGCCGGAGCCATGCTGCATCCACCACCACGTCGTCGTGCTGCTGGATCTTCATCAACCTCTCCTTCCCCTTGCTGGATCAAGACGGAGGAGACGTCACGCTGACCGTACGTGTGTTGAACACGGAGGTGTCGTCCATTCGGCGCTAGGATCTCCGGTGATAGGATCACGACGAGAACGACTACCTCAACCCCGTTCTCTTGAACGCTTCCGCACGCGATCTACAAGTGGTATGTAGATGCACTCCTCTCTAGTTGCTAGATGAACTCATAGATTGATCTTGGTGAACGTAGAAAAAAATTTATTTTATGCAACGTTCCCCGACCATTTCAAGATAAATATTTCAGGAAAGCTCAATGTTTGTCATGGCATGGATGAGAAACGTGGACCCCTCAAAATGCTAAGGACAAAAGGATTGGCTCAAGATCAAAGCACAAGACTCTACATTTTTATTTTAGTGATCCAATATCACATTAAGTCCATAGGAAAAGCCAATACTATCAAGAGGGGGTGAGGTGTTGCTTAATGAGTTTCTTGCTCAAAGTGCTTAGTGATATGCTCCAAAAACCATGTACTACTTTCTCACATCCACATTGTCCCAAACCAAAAGTCAAACTCGGCCCCACCAAAACTTTCTATCCGGCGCCACCGAGTTCAGTTGACATAGCCACTGCCAGAAACCCTAGTCTTTTCGGTCTCACCGATAGGGATCTCGGTCTCACCGAGATGGGATTGTAATCTCTCTGTTTCCCTTTGTAACGTTTCAGTCAAACCGAGATGAGCGATTGGTCCCACCGAGATTGCAATGCAAACTCTGTGTTTCCCTTTCACAACGTTTTGGTCCAACCGAGATGAGCGAATCGGTCCCACCGAGTTTGCCTGACCAACTCTCTGTTTGTCTATTACCAAAATCGGTCTCACCGAGTTTGTGTAATCGGTCTCACCAAGATTACGTTATACCCTGACCTAACAACATCGGTCCCACCGAGTTGACGTATCGGTCCCACCGAAATGCCTAACGGTCACATTATGAACTAAATCGGTCTGACCGGTTTCACGATTCGGTCCCGCCGAGTTTGGTAAGTTGTGTGTAACGGTTAGAGTTTGTTGGAGGCTATATATACCCCTCCACCCACTCTTCACTCGTGGAGAGAGCCATCAGAACATGCCTACACTTCCAACATACATTTTCTGAGAGAGAACCACCTACACTTGTGTTGAGGTCAAGATATTCCATTCCTACAACATAAATCTTGATCTCTAGCCTTCCCCGAGTTGCTTTCCACCCAAATCTTCTTTCCACCAAATCCAAATCCTGTGACAGAGAGTTGAGTGTTGGGGAGACTATCATTTGAAGCACAAGAGCAGGGAGTTCATCATCAACACACCATTTGTTACTTCTTGGAGAGTGGTGTCTCCTAGATTGGCTAGGTGTCACTTGGGAGCCTCCGTCAAGATTGTGGAGTTGAACCAAGGAGTTTGTAAGGGAAAGGAGATCTCCTACTTCGTGAAGATCTACCCGAGTGATGCAAGTCCTTCGTGAGCGACGGCCATGGTGGGATAGACAAGGTTGCTTCTTCGTGGACCCTTCGGGGGTGGAGCCCTCTGTGGACTCGCGCAACCGTTACCCTTCGTGGGTTGAAGTCTCCATCAACGTGGATGTACGATAGCACCACCTATCGGAACCACGGATAAAAAATCTCCGTTTCAACATTGCGTTTGCTTCCTCAAACTCCTCCCTTTTACCTTCATATGCAATTGTTTTACATTCTGCTGCTATACTCTTAGAATTGCATATGTAGGTTGATTGCTTGACTTGTGCTAAGTTGCTAAAATCTGCCAAGAACTAAAATTGGGAAAAGGCTAGATTTTTTTTGGTCAAGTAGTCTAATCACCACCCGTCTAGACATACTTTTGATCCTACAAGTGGTATCAGAGCTTTGGTCTCCATTTGCCTTGATTTCCATAGCTTTTGGTGATCATAGCCTTGGTTTCACAACCTAGGAGAGTATGGCGTCTAGCAAGGGAAATTACCACCGTAGAGGTCCTTACTTTGATGGTACAAATTTTGCTAGTTGGAAGCATAAGATGAAAATGCATATTAGTGGACATAACCCCGCCATTCAGGCTATTGTGTGTATTGGCTTGCAAGGTGAATTATTTGATGGGAGAGAACCGAACCGCGAAGCTACCGCGGAAGCTTTGAAGATGCTGCAATACAATGCTCAAGCTTGTGATATTCTCTTCAACGGATTGTGCCCCGAAGAATTCAACAAAATCAGCCGTCTTGAGAATGCAAAGGAAATTTGGGATACTTTGATTGATATGCACGAAGGTACCGACTCCGTCAAGTAATCCAAATTGGATGTGCTTCAAAGTCAACTTGACAAGTTCAAAATGAAGGATGATGAAGGCGTCGCTGAAATGTACTCTAGGCTTGCTCTCATCACAAATGAGATTGCCGGCTTAGGAAGTGAAGAGATGACCGATAAATTCATCATCAAGAAGATCCTAAGAGCCTTGGATGGAAATATGATACCGTGTGCACATTGATCCAAATGATGCCCAATTACAAAGATCTCAAGCCAACAGAAGTCATTGGAAGAATTGTTGCTCATGAGATGTCACTCAAGGATAAGGAAGAGCTCCACAACAAGTCAAGTGGTGCTTAAAAAGCCTCATGTGAAGCTCCCACATCTTCAAGTGAGAAACAAACCTTCAATGAAGAATTGAGCCTAATGGTGAAGAACTTCAACAAGTTCTACAAGAGTAGAAGCAAGGAAAGAAGTTCCAAGTCAAGGTCCTACAATGACAAAAGATCTTCTAGTCGTGAGCGTAATTGCTACAATTGTGGAAGACCCGGACACTATTCCAATGAGTGTACGGCTCCCTACAAAAGAAGAGAAGATTCTCCAAAAAGAAGGAGTAGAAGAGAAGAATCACCATCAAGAGAAAGAAGTAATAGAGATGATCGTTATGAACGAAGAACATCTCGGAGAAGCAAGGATTCGGAAAGAAAGGATAAGTCATCAAGGAGCTACACAAAACGAAGACATCAAGCTCATGTTGGTGAACGGGTATCCGGCTCCAACTCCGACAATCACTCTGAGAGAAGCTATCACTCCGACTCCGAATATACTCAAGATGAAGGTGTTGTCGGTCTAGCACTTGTGTCAACCAACTCCTACGACATATATGACTCACCAAATGAAGGAATTGGAAGATGCTTCATGTCTAAAGGCCCAAAGGTATCACACCCCGAGTATGTTGATTTCAATAGTGATGAATATGACTTGTTAGGTGATGATGGTTTAGTTAATGACAACACTACTGATGAATACTATGATGAAACGTCAATTAATCATACTAATCAAGATTAAACGAATGACAATGATAAGGAGAAGATTGAGCACCTAACTAAAGAACTAACACTCTTAAGTTAGCTCATGAAACTATCTTGGAAGATCATCGAGAACTTTTAAAGACTCATGAGAAGTTACGCTTTGAAAAGCTCAACCTTGAGCAAGAGCATGAGTTTTTAAAGGCAATCAATGATGATCTTTGCAAGAAAAGTTCTTCTTACATTGCCAAGCGTTTACTCTTATCTACTTACATGCCACAAGTCAAATCTAGTAACAAGAACAAGAAAGATTCTTCATCTAGTAGTAACAACAATCATGCTAAATCCAATGTTGTTGCTTCCGGTAGTTCTCTTGATTCCACTAATGATTCTCTTAACCAAGTTACACTTGAGCAAGAAACTAGCTTATTGCAGGGAATTATAGAGAAAGGTGTTTACAAGAGCCTTGCCGGAAGTAAGCAATTCAAGGAGATTGTACGCAAGCAAGGAAGGCACCGGAAGAATCAAGGTGTTGGTTTTGAACAAAAGTTCAATGCCAATGGAGTTGAGTAGGAAGAAGATCAATACCCCAAGACGAAGTTTGTTCCTCAACAAGAGAAGTATGATCCTACTTCTTTCAAAGGAACACAAGCTCAAGATGATCTTCCACCACAAGACCACAAGCAAAAAGGCAAGGACAAGCTTCAAGAGGAGATTGATGCATTTGAAGAAGCTCCTCAGGCCTTGGTCAAGTGGGTTACCAAGAATACATCAAGTTCTACTTAATCAAGTACGAATACAACTCCAAGGATTCCCATCAAGATGATGTGGATCCCAAAGAAGAAGAACTAGAGAGTTCTTGAGGGTGACTCCGCCAACATACTTCACTCATATCATTTTGGAAAGGACAAGTGCAATCAACTTCCACATCTTGCACTAGTTCAATGAGTCACAAACCCTCTTGTTGGTAAGACAAGGGACAAGGTAACCTAATGCTTTCATGGACATCATCTTGTGTGTGCATCACTCTATGTCTATGGATATCCTTGTTTGTTCCTTGTGGGACTAACCCGTGTAGGTATTGAAAGTGCAACTCACTCCAATGGATTGCTCCGAATGATCTACATCAACATTGAGCATCCACATCTTCAACACCTACATGAAGTCATCATCGACAAAACCCAAGGTTAGTTCATCCCTCTTAGGGGGGATCTCACATCTAGGGGGAGCTTTACTCTAAGAATTGAGCTAAAGCAACTCTAATGGTGTGAACACAACAATGCTTTGTGTAAAAGTGGTAACCCCACTTGTGCTTAAACGATGAGTATGACCTATGATCAAATGTTCTCATTTGACTCCTAAGTCAATATACTCATATATAGATGACCTAGTAATCGCCAATTGTTTGATAGATGCTAGAATTGGTTGTGCATGCTTTGCCACATATTTCATTTGCCATTTTATTGTGTGAACATGTTGATTGCATATTTTACTCATTCAAGGACATCCACTTATTGTTTTGATTGTTTGGTTTCTTTCCTTTTGCCAAGTGGATGGATAAGAATGCCTAAGAACCTTCTCTATCTATCTATGCTTTTCTTGTCTCAAACTCTATTCATGCTACATCACAAAGTTTGATCAAGTCAGATTTGAACCACTCTGTGTGAGGAGCACTCGGAGTCCCTGATTCGTCATAGACTTAAACTTCCAAAACCTCTTTGTGCATTTCGGTCTGACTGATTCACCCTTTTCGGTCATACCGAGATCACTAAGTTGATCTAGGTTTTCAATCTCGGTGCAACCAATTAGAACCTTTCGGTCACACCGAGTTGCAGTAACTGCTCGCAGTTTTGCATCTCGATGCCACCGAGTTGTTCCACTCGGTCACACCGACAGGGTCAGGTTATATATACTGATGGGTCAAATTTTGGAAAAATTTCCGAAACTCTTCACCCGCGCATAACCTGCTCTGCCTCTTCGGGTCTCCGGATCGTCTTCTCGCTGCTAGAGACCTCCCGCCGCTGGTCTTCGCCGCCGTCAACGGCAATCTGCCCCACCGTTGCCGCCGTAGCAAGTTCATCGCCGAGTTAGGGTATGAACTTGATATTTTGTGCTATTCATTTACTCTGATTCGTAGCACATTGCTTTGCCATGATTCTTGCCACGTATGAAATCATCCCATCCAGCGAAAACATCATGTAGATTAGATTTGATTTGAAAATTTAGGGTTAGGTTTCCGCCGAACTCATCTCGGACCGACCGAATTGTTGAAATTGGTCTCACCGATTTGGCTTAGGCCATTGCACATGGGATTTTCGGTCTGACCGAGAATTGCAAATCAATGTGATCAATTTCGATTCTTTGTGAAACCCTAGCAGTCTCGGTGCCACCGAATTGTGACTCGGTCTGACTGAGTTCACTAGTTTAGGTTCCAAAAGCTGCTTCGGTATCATCGAGTTTACAAATCGGTAGCTCTGAAATGCTTTGAGTGGAGAACTAAAACTAAGTTTTTGACTCAATTGTTTTGCAAAACCTCTGTACTTTGTGATGCTCATCCACTCTACCTCATCTATATCTATTCACAGGGTCTGCTATTAGTGAGTTTGCAGAGATGTCTGATCAAAGTGATAGCCAGAACAAGTCTGAAGAGCAAGCTCAATTGAGTGAGGGCACTAGTCCCTCAAGCATCTATGATGAGGGCAGCAGGAGCACACCCAGTAACTTGCCAAAGGCAGCCACCAGGACAAGGAAGAAGAAAACCTTAGATTTAGAAGATGAGGATTATGTTGCTGTTGAGGATGAGGCCACCTCAAAGAAGAAAGTGATGAAGAAGGAGTATGGCAGTGCTGCTACCACAAAGCCAGGCATGAACAAGAAGGAACCTGCCAGGAGAGTGCTTACATCCAAACCCAGGAAGGTTGCCACAGGTGAAACTATGAAGTTCACCATTGAATCTGAAGAAGAAGAAGCTGGTGAAGACAAGAAAAAGAAGAGGGCAAGAACAACTACTACCAAAGTTCTTGTCAAGCCCTCCATGAGGAGAGATTTTGAAGAAGAAGATGAAGAGAAAGAGGATGCTGCTCCAGCACCCAAAGCTCAGAATCTCATGGGAGATGCAATCAAATCAGGGGCTGCTCCATCTAAGCCCAAAGCTGCTCCCAAAGCTGCTGCTCCAGCTCAAAAGCCTAAACCCAAGAGGAACACCAGAAGTATTCTAGCTGAGGAGAAGAACAAGGCCCTGATGTCTACTACACAACCTTCTTCTTGTACACGTTGTTGGGCCTGCAAGTGCACGGGTTTGTAGGGCAGTAGCAAATTTCCCTCAAGTGGATGACCTAAGGTTTATCAATCCGTAGGAGGCGTAGGATGAAGATGGTCTATCTCAAACAACCCTGCAACCAAATAACAAAGAGTCTCTTGTGTCCCAAACACACCCAATACAATGGTAAATTGTACAGGTGCACTACTTAGGCAAAGAGATGGTGATACAAGTGCAAAATAGATAGTAGATATAGGTTTTTGTAATCTGAAATAATAAAAATAGCAAGGTAGCGAGCGATAAAAGTGAGCGTAAATGGTATTGCAATGATAGGAAACAAGGCCTAGGGTTCATACTTTCACTAGTGCAAGTTCTCTCAACAATAATAACATAGATAGATCATATAACAAGCCCTCAACATGCAACAAAGAGTCACTCCAAAGCCACTAATAGCGGAGAACAAACGTAGAGATTATGGTAGGGTACGAAACCACCTCAAAGTTATTCTTTCGGATCAATCTATAAAAGAGTTCGTACTAGAATAACACCTTAAGAAACAAATCAACGAAAACCCTAATGTCACCTAGATAATCCATTGTCACCTCAAGTATCCGTGGGCATGATTATACGATATGCATCACACAATCTCAGATTCATCCAACCAACACAAAAGTACTTCAAAGAGTGCCCCAAAGTTTATACCGGAGATTCAAGAACGTGTGCCAGCCCCTATGCATAGGTTCCCAATGTCACGAAACCTACAAGTTGATCACCAAAACATACATCAAGTGGCACATGATATCCCATTGTCACCACAGTTAATCACGGCAAGACATACATCAAGTGTTCTCATAAAAGACTCAATCAGATAAGATAACTTCAAAGGGGAAACTCAATTCATCACAAGAGAGTAGAGGGGGAGAAACATCATAAGATCCAACTACAATAGCAAAGCTCGGGATACATCAAGATCGTGCCATAGAGGAAACACGAGAGAGAACACGAGAGAGAGAGATCAAACACATAGCTACTGGTACATACCCTCAGCCTCGAGGGTGAACTACTCCCTCCTCGTCATGGATAGCGCCGGGATGATGAAGATGGCCACCGGTGGTGGGATCCCCCTCCGGCAGGGTGTCGGAACAGGCTCCGGAGAGGTTTTTGGTGGCTATAGAGGCTTGCGGTGGCGGAACTTCCGATCTATCTTCTGCTCTGGAAGTTTTTCGATACGTTGGTATATATGGGTGCAAGGGGTACGTCGGTGGACCTCCGGGGTGCTCACGAGGCAGGGGGGCGCGCCCCCACCCTTGTGGGCAGCCCGAGACTCCCCTGACGTGCACTCCAAATCTATCAGGTGGGTTTCCTTCCAAAATTAACTTCTCTAGTTGATTTCGTTCCGTTTTGACTCCGTCTGATATTCTTTTTCCTCGAAACACTGAAATAGGCATAAAACAGCAAATCTGGGCTGGGCCTCCGGATAATAGGTTAGTCCCAAAAATAATATAAAAGTGGATAATAAAGCCCAATATTGCCTAAAAGAGTAGATAAAGTAGCATGGAGTAATCAAAAATTATAGATACGTTGGAGACGTATCAAGCATCCCTAAGCTTAATTCCTGCTCGTCCACGAGTAGGTAAATGATAAAAAAGAATTTTTGATGCGGAGTGATACTTTGGCATAATTTCAATGTAAATCTTCTTAATTGTGGTATGAATATTCAGATCCGAAATATTCAAGACAAAAGTTCATATTGACATAAAAGTAATAATACTTCAAGCATACTAATCAAAGCAATCATGTCTTCTCAAAATAGCATGGGCAAAGAAAGTTATCCCTACAAAACCATATAGTCTGGCTATTGCTCTATCTTCATCACACAAAGTATTTAATCATGCACACCCCCGATGATGAGCCAAGCAATTGTTTCATACTTTAGTAATTTCAAACTTTTTCAACTTTCACGCAATACATGAGCGTGAGCCATGGACAAAAAAGGAGAAGATAGTCTCACATCAACTAGGCGTATCAACGGGCTATGGAGATACCCATTAATAGATATCAATGTGAGTGAGTAGGGATTGCCATGCAACGGATGCACTAGAGCTATAAATATATGAAAGCTCAACTAAAGAAACTAAGTGGGTGTGCATCCAACTTGCTTGCTCACGAAGACCTAGGGCACTTTTGAGGAAGCCCATCATTGGAATATACAAGCCAAGTTCTATAATGAAAGATTCCCACTAGTAAATGAAAGTGACAACATATGAGACTCTCTATCATGAAGATCATGGTGCTATTTTGAAGCACAAGTGTGGAAAAAGGATAGTAGCATTGTCCCTTCTCTCTTTTTCTCTCATTTTTTGGGCCTTTTCTCCCTTGTTTTTTATGGTCAATCTTTTTTTCGTCCGGAGTCTCATCCCGACTTATGGGGGAATCATAGTCTCCATCATCCTTTCCTCACCGGGACAATGCTCTAATAATGATGATCATCACACTTTCATGGATTTACAACTCAACAATTACAACTCGATACTTAGAACAAAGTATGACTCTATATGAATGCCTCCGGCGGTGTACCGGGATATGCAATGAATCAAGAGTGACATGTATGAAAGAATTATGAATGGTGGCTTTCCCACAAATACAATGTCAACTACATGTTCATGCAAAAAGCAATATGACAAAAGTAATGTGTGTCATATGAACGGAATGGTGGAACGTTGCATGGCAATATATCTCGGAATGGCTATGGAAATGCCATGATAGGTAGGTATGGTGGCTGTTTTGAGGAAGGTATATGGTGGGTGTATGATACCGGCAAAAAGTGAGCGGTATTAGAGAGGCTAGCAATGGTGGAAGGGTGAGAGTGCGTATAATCCATGGACTCAACATTAATCAAAAGAACTCATGCACTTGTTGCAAAAATTTAGAAGTCATCAAAAACCAAAGCACTACATGCATACTCCTAGGGGGATAGATTGGTAGGAAAAGACCATCGCTCGTCCCCGACTGCCACTCATAAGGAAGACAATCAATAAATAAAATTATGCTCCGATTTCATCACAAAGCGGTTCACCATACGTGCATGCTACGGGAATTGCAAACTTCAACACAAGCATTCTTTAAATTCATAATCACCCCAACTAGCATTGCTTTGATATTATCACCTCCATATCTCAAAACAATTATCAAGCATCAAAATTATCTTAGTATTCAATGCACTCAAAAGAAAGTTTCACATATCTTGAATACCAAGTATATTATCTTTAAGCAAACTACCATGCTATTAACAACTCTCAAAATAATCTAAGTGAAGCATGAGAGATCAATAGTTTCTTTAAAAAAAGCCACCACCGTGCTCTAAAATATCTAAGTGAAGCACTAGAGAAAAAATTATCACGCTCAAAAGATATAAGTGAAGCACTAAGAGCAAAAAACAAAAACTACTCCGAAAGATATAAGTGAAGATCAATGAGTAGTCGAATAATTATGCAACTATGTGAAGACTCTCCCATTTAATAATTTCAGATCTTGATACTTTATTCAAACAGCAAGCAAAGCTAAAGAAAACTACATTGCAAGGATAGCACAACTCATGTGAAGAAGCAAAAACTTAGGCTCAACCGATACTAACCGATAGTTGTTGAAGAAGAAAGGTGGGATGCCTACCGGGGCATCCCCAAGCTTAGATTCTTGAGATTTCTTGAAATATTATCTTGGGGTGCCTTGAGTATCCCCAAGCTTGAACTTTTGTGTCTCCTTAATTCCTCTCATATCATGGTTTCTCTTCTTTTTATCAAAAGCTTCATTCACAACAAACTCAACAAGAACTCGTGAGATAGGTTAGTATAAACCAATGCAAAACCTTCTAATTTTCTACTGTAACAAATCACTTAAATTATTATTCAACATTCCATACTAAATGCCTCTGTATACTTAATACTCCTATCCTCAAATAGAATCATTAAACAAGCAAACATATGCAAACAATGCAACCATAACAGCAATCTGCCAAAACAGTACAGTCTGTAAAGAATGCAACTGTATCAATACTTCCCTGACTCCAAAAATTATGAACTAAAATTCCCACTGTAATAAATTTATCAGATCTTAATATGCAAAAATATTCAACGTTATACCATTCTCTGACTTTTCTAGGGAATTTTTGCAACAGAGGTAAACTTTCTGTTTTCAAACAGCAACATGTATACTAGCAAAATAAGCATGGCAAAGGCTATCCTTGACTTTTTATTGAAACTAAAGATGCAAAACATTATTCTAACTAACAGCAAGGCAAAACTAACAAGATAAAATGACGCTCCAAGCAAAACACATATCATGTGGTGAAAAAAAATATAGCTCCAAGTAAATTACCGATGGAACGAAGACGAAAGAGGGGATGCCATCCGGGGCATCCCCAAGCTTAGGCTCTTGGTTGTCCTTGAATATTACCTTGGGGTGCCTTGGGAATCCCCAAGCTTAGGCTCTTACCACTCCTTATTTCATAGTCCATTGAATCTTTACCCAAAACTTGAAAACTTCAACCACACAAAACTCAACACAAAATTCGTAAGCTCCGTTAGTATAAGAAAATAAAACCACCACTTAGGTACTGTAATGAACTCATTATAAATTCATATTTGTGTAATATCTACTGTAATCCAACTTATCTATGGTTCATACCCTCCGATACTACTCATAGATGCATCAAAATAAGCAAACAACACAATGAAAACAGAATCTGTCAAAAACAGAACAGTCTGTAATAATCTGTATCAAACGTATACTTTTGGAACCCCAAAAATTCTGAAATAAATTTCTGGACCTGAGGAATTTGTCTATTGATAATCTTCAAAAAGAATCAACCTAAAAGCACTCTTCAGTAAAAAAATGGTAGCTATTCTCATGAGCGCAAAAGTTTCTGTTTTCTACAGCAAGATCATATAAACTTCACCCAAGTCTTCCCAAAGGTTCTACTTGGCACTTTATTGAAACAAAAGCTATAAAACATGATTACGACAGTAGAATAATCATGTGGACACACAAAAACAGTAAGGATAAATATTGGGTTGTCTCCCAACAAGCGCTTTTCTTTAATGCCTTTCTAGCTAGGCATGATGATGACAATGATGCTCACATAAAAGATAAGAATTGAAACATAACGGGAGCATCATGAAGCATATGACTAGCACATTTAAGTATAACCCACTTGCTTTTAGGATTTTGTGATCAAACAACTTATGGGAACAATAATCAACTAGCATAGGATGGCAAAACAAGCATAACTTCAAGATTTTCAGCACATAGAGAGGAAACTTGATATTATTGCAATTCCTAAAAGCATTTGTTCCTCTCTCATAATAATTTTCAGTAGCATCATGAATGAATTCAACAATATAACCAGCACCTAAAGCATTCTTTTCATGATCTACAAGCATAGAATTTTTACTACTCTCCACATAAGCAAGATTCTTCTCATGAATAATAGTGGGAGCAAACTCAACAAAATAACTATCATGTGAGGCATAATCAAATTGAAAACTAAATTCATGATGACAAGTTTCATGGTTATCATTATTCCTAATAGCATACAAGTCATCACAATAATCATCATAGATAGCAACTTTTTTTTCGACTGGAGACTGCAGGGCTTACACCCCACAGCATTTTATTAAAATCAAGAACAGCAAGTACATATAAAGGCTCCTTAAGAAAAGGAACAAAACAGAAGAAGATAAAAGAAAACTATGTACAATCTAACCTAAAAGAGAAGGAAAATCTAACTATACATGTCACCTCTCAAGGAGGAAGGAAATCAATCCATTTAAGCAGTGCCTCCCTGTGTTTTGACTTGATTCTGTGAGCCAAAAGGGAAATGTCATGGACAAAACCATTTCTCCACTGTCTGAAGGTAGGTCTGATATACCTGAACGCTTTATCATTTCTGACTTTCCAGATATTCCACCAAGTGAGAAACACCACTTCAGAAAAGAAAGGCTTATTGAATTCCTTCCTAGCATGGCATGCAATCTGAACCATATCCTGATTGTTGGGCCATGAAATCTGCAGGTAATTCTAGACTCTCATGCTGAAGTTACACTGAAAAAACAGATGATTCCTGTCTTCAAGAGCTCCTATAGGGCAAAGCACACATTCAGGCCCATCATTGATCTTCCACTTCCTGCGCTGAATCATATCCTTGGTGTTTACTCTATCCATAATGACAAGCCAGGCAAACATTTTGATTGTCATAGTACAGCATGACTTCCATATCCAACATAGCAAGGGGTTAGTTGGAATTGGCTCATGGACCAGATCATAATATTTCTTGGCTGTGTATCCAGACTTCTTTCCATGTTTCCAATACCAGCAATCCTTAGCATTATCATCCAAGGAGATATCAGACAATATTCCAGAAAGTTGATTTAGCTCCCTGTAGGCCATTTCAGATAATGGCAGAGAGAACATGCTATGAAACTCACCAGTGGCCATTACTTCCAGAACAGAAGAATTTTTTTGTATGCAAAATGAGAACAGCCTGGGGAATCTATCCTGTAGTGGAATGCAAGAATTATCCACTTCCCAGGAATCTGACCAGAATAGCAAGGAGTCACCTTTTCCCACGCATACTGAAGACACAGCCCTGAATGTATCCATTAGCTTACATATGTCCCTCCACCAAAAAGAGCCACACATAGCAGTGTCATGTGGGACTCTCTGATAATAATAACTGTCCCAGATCAAATGAACCCATGGAACATCAACTTTGTTATAGAATTTATTGAGGAACTT